>NC_060911.1:15556211-15563711 GCF_014805685.1 Silurus meridionalis
AGCTGAACATCATGTGATTTTTTGGATCCTCTGCACAACGCCTTTCATCTGGAGTGATGAAGTGATGAAGGAATGGAAACTGGTTGCAGCAGAACTAATGAAGTCATTAAGCTAAAAGAATTTCCACTCTGACCTCCAATCACCGGAAACAAACCCAAAGCCCTCGAGCTCATCACTCATGACCGAGTCCAAGCGAGTGAGTCAGTCCTGCATCCCCCGGCTCGGTAAAGACCCCCTGGTGGGAAGCTTCTGATTTCTGAGCTGAGCTGAAGGAACCTGAGCCCTGAACATCCTCGTTCCTCTGAAATGCTTTTGCTCATTATCATGAGTGCCTCAGGATCTTCATGTTGGGGTTTCCTTTAACTAAAATCTCACCTTGAAGTCACACAGCGTGAGGTGAAGCTCACATTCAGTGCAGACCAAAACGTCACATGATCATTAAAGAGATTTAAATAAAATACAAATGTTCCATCATTTAATATTTTAATAAAATGTATATATAATTTAAAGCAAATTATTGTAATTAAATGACCATAAAAATTTGGAAATTCAATAATATATTGATCTTTTTTATTATAGTTTCATTTTATTGATAATAATTTATTATTTTTGCAAATAGCTCTAGAGAAGTAGATTTTTTTCCTATAAATAATCAGCAATAAAATTCCCTTTTTATTTCAAGTTAGATTGGATGTTAGATTGGATGTTAGATTGGATGTAAGAATTGAATGGTAGGATTAAATGTTAGATTTGGATATTAGATTAAACTGTATTGTTAAACAAAATAAATAAATAAATAAATACATTTCTCTTCATCTGCAGCTCAGGAACAATAAAAATATATTTTTCTCCTTTTTCTAATTTCAATGTTAATTAAAAGAAAAAAAAAAAAAATGAAGACAGTGAACAGAAGTCTTAAAGAAAAGTCCTTAATAATTGTTAATGAAAACAAATAAACAATTTCCAAAATATGTACAGAGGTATTAAATATTGTAATAAAAAAAAAAATAATAATAAAATAATGTTAGTTTTTTTTACTTTTACTGTGGCTGTGAAAAGTTCCTTTTGTTTCTATTTAACAAAGTCAGTAAAAGTCAAAAACTCTGATGAAATGAACAGAGGATGAGTGGAAGAAAGTTCTGTGGAGTCCAAATTGGATATTTTCTCCTCCAACAGAAGATCTTACTACAAGACGATGATCAGAAGCGTACGTCCATGATCCGTAAGTGTGATTTAGAGTGGAGTGATGTCTTGACTGCTGCCCAGTCACTGCACCTGAATCCTGTTGAACTTCTCTGAGATGAACGGAATTGAAAGGAGATCTCCAGTGAAGAAGAACTTTGGCGAGTTTTTCCAAAAAGCACAGGAAAGTATTTCAGCTGAACGTTTGGAGAAACGAGTGTAAAGCCGCGTGTTTGATAATAAAGTGAGACATTTATATATTTGTTTGCTTGAAGGAAATCTGAGTTCGTTCCATAGAAACAAAAGGAACATACAGAAAACCCATAAAACGAAACTTTTTCACAGGATCTCTTTGTTCCATTATTGATAAGAGATTAAAATGTTTGAGAACAACAGAAATGGATGACCGAGTCCATCGGATTGGACTGTGATTGATTTGACTCGCATGACTTGTTTCTACAGCAACAAGGAGGTGCTCTGAAATCTGCTGAGTTGGAGAGAAGGAATGGACGTTTATGTAAATATGTATTAGAAGATTGCAGGATTATTACTGTGATATGAAGATTGTATTGTTCATTGAGAAATAAATGAACAGTTAATATTTAACTGGATTTGTGCTGAAACTTGAGGAGAAACCCTGCAGTTCTTGAGTTATTATGGAGCTATGAGATGTATCGTCACACCCATGGTTTTGGTAATTGGTCTGATTTGTTTCTTTGATCTCGTTCATTTGCATTAAACGATCATTATCCTGTTTTTTAAGCAGCAGCTCTCAAAGATTTATCAGGATCATCATCATCACAACAGATTCACAGAATGAAGCGATCATATGGAGTTCATCTGATGAAGATCGACTGCAGGTTTACTGCCATGTTTTTATCGTGGGTCCCAAACCAGAAGAAATGATCATAAAGCGCACAAACTTTTGCACTGCACCGATAATGAGAGCACCAAAGAGAAAGCTGGTGTTTTCTCCTTGGGTTTCCTTTCTGCATTTTGTTCTCTTTTTTTCCGTGTTTCCTTCAATCGGTTCCCCGGCAGGAGGAAATGCAGGAACCCGTGTATCTCTGTCACTCGTCATTACCTTCTCCCTCATTATCTCACTCGCCTTGTAATACAAATATCACTGCTTCTCCGTCGTGTTCATTAATGAAGGAAGCTGTTTTCCGAAACGCTTTTTTTCCCTTTAATGGTCTTGTTTTCTGAGAACGTAATGGACTCGTTTAGACGTCTTCTTCTTCTTCTTCTACATATTAACCCACTCTAGAGACAACGTTTATGATCTCGAGGAGCACAAGATTGATATTAGCTTCATTTCGAACATCTCATTTCACATTTACTGTTATAATGAGCTCCAATCTTCTGGGAAGATGTTCCACTAGATTTTGTGGAGATTCCCTGGAGATTCATTCAGCCACAAGTGTGTTAGTAAAGTCAGGTACTGGTGAGAAGATGAAAAGGACTGGGTGGAGGGAGTGTTTCATAAGGAGTTGGAGGAGATCTTCCACATTTTTTCCAAACCATGGAAAGCAGATCTTGATAAAGCTGGCAGTTTGTGTTCTCCTGCACCAGGTTTGGGTCTCCTAGTTCGGGTGAAAGCAGAATTTCATGCTAAAGACATTCCATACAATCGTGTTCGTTCAAGTTTGTGTGAGCCGTTTGAGGAAGAACGTCATGTGGCTATAACAGGTGTGATTCCATATTGCTGAACCTCATTCAGAACCAGAAAGATCTGATGTGAAGCGTTCTGACAGTTGTGTGAGTTATCAGTATATTTAAACATGATCATGGTATCCTGATCTTCTTGGCATATTATGTGATATTATCTCCCAGTTCTCCTTTGGTGCTGAAATCCACAAGGATGTGGAGAATTGAGGTGAACCATGTTCCTCTACAGGTCTCAGGAGGAACCGAGGTTCTGGGATGAAAAAGTGTGTGAGTTTGTTTGATTTCTCTCAGAGGAGGAGCTCTGAAGGCTTGGACATACATCTCCTGGATACACACACACACACACACACACACACACACACACACACACACACTACAGACTAATGAATGATTAAAGCTTTTCCTGGGGATAAACACAAATAAGTAATTAAAGTGAAATATTACAGCAGCATTTTTATTTCAATAAAAGAAAAAAAATAAACAAACGAAAAACAATATACAGATTTAGTATTTTACAAAGCAGGAATAAACTCTGGGGTGGAAAAAAAGCAATGAAGGATTTCCAGGAACGGAGGAACTCTCCATCATTACCCTGAACATCTTCATCCTTCACAAAATTTCTGTTCTATTGATGCTCGCTCTCTCACTCTGGTTTCCTCTGTGTGCTGCAGGAACATTGCAGGTTCCTCGACTGTCGAGAGACGAGAAATGTCCATTTCCTGTGTTCTTCACCCTTGTGTTCCTCTCAAATCATGGTGTGGAGGTCACAACAGGACTCCCGCTGGCTTCCTGATGGCTTCCGGAGGCTGAGAACTTTCAGTTCTCTGATGTGTGAGGTTATGATTAGAGTCGGCTCGGCGTCTACGGAACACGGGTCAGAGACACTTTCGTTATTTTCCTCCCAGTTTTGTTTTTTACTTTTACATGAGATTGTGCTTATGGATATCTTCAAGTGCATTACTGATTTGTAGAAATGCGTCCTCACGACGGAGTCTCCAGTGTTGGTGCTCTGAATCACCTGATCATACACAGAGTCCTAGTCTGCTTTTATAGAATAAGCTCTACTAGATATTCCACAAGATTTCATGGGATGGATATGATTTGCTGAAGCAGGAATGAATTATAGAGAGTTGAAGGTATGCTAATGTCATTGAAATGTCAGAAAAGATGGGCGCCATTACAATTAATCACCACTCCGAAACACAGACGGGAAATTAACGGCATGTGGGGGATGGCAATAAGCATCGTTAGTTTTTGTGTAGGTTTTTTTTTTTGTAAATGTCATGAATTTCATCAGGGCTTATAATTACTGCAAATACAGTTCACACACACACACACACACACACACACACACACACACACACACCTCAGTATGCCTTGTCCAGTCAAACTCATAATTTGACATATATGACAAAAAACGCAAATTTTGATCCTCTGAACACACAGTTTTATGATTTTTGAGAAACATTTGCATGTTCCTTTAGTTTCTATGCAGCAAAACTTGAAATATTTTCTTTCTACAAACAAATCTTGAGATGTTCTTCACTAGTTGGAGATTTCATCTTCATCCCAGTGCAGTTCAATCTTGTCGTACGGTGAAGTTGTTTCCAGATGAAATTACATGGTGTTGAAGTATGGAATGGTTGCCATGTTGGTTTCATTTCACCTCATTAGAATAAGTCTCCAACCCTTCCTTCTCCAAAACAACCCCAAACCTTCTCCATAAAGATATTTGGCATGAAAGACCTTCTGCTAACCCTATAAAGTCCAGGCCTCCTCAGTACCTGATTTTACTAACGTTCATGTATCAGAAGGACCGCAAATCCTCACAAGTGTTCTGTATCTCCTTCTTAATGACCTGGAACTCAATCTGGAATGTTCCATTTGAAAAGCAAATGTCCTGAAGGTGTCACTGCCGTGTGACTGAACTCTCGACTGTGGTGATGTTTAGAGTTTTATTACAGATTAGACTGAAGTGTGCTGATGTTAATAACAGACAAAATCACATCGGAAATACTTGCGTATCGTTCACACACCTTAAAACACACACTTGAACAGCATTAAACACACTCCTACAGCGTTTAAAACACACGTTCTCAACTCTTCTGGCTCAGAATGCTTCAGATCCCAAACTCTCACACCTCCGAGCAGACCACCAGCTCGGGTTTTCTCCCGTCTGATGTTTTCAGACACGATACTTTCAATTTCTTTCGCACCTACTGGTCTGTTCAAGTGTGAGTCAGAGTGAAATTGGTTCCTTCGCTTTGTTGGGTTTAAGTGGGTATTACAGCAGTGAGCACGATTAAATGAATCAATAAGCAATAAAGCATCATCTGGAGGGTGTGTAAGGACCAGAAGATCTCCGTAAGACTCTTTGAGGCACTCTGAGACCTGTCTGATGATTCATCGATTATCAAAATGTATTTAGCAATGTTTGAGAGATCTTCATCAGAGCATGTTTACTTCAGCGATCCATGATTATAGCAGGTCCAATGAAGAACAACACATGGCATGGGTTGGGGGTCAAACCAGGGTTGGTCAGGGGAAGGTGTGTGAACCTCAGTTCAGACACAAACTCGAAAATGTTGGGACACTTTTTTATTTGAACAATCATGAGAACCCGGACCACACAAACCCTAGGCCATGTCCACACCAATATGTTTTCGTTTAAAAACTCGGATTTTTCTCTCTGGTCCGTCCACATTGAGATGTCGTTTCCAGGCAACGAAAACGTCATTTTTTTAAAACACGGATGCATTTGCATTTGTTTTCGCCTCACAGTGCAGATTTTTCCTCTTTGCCATGATGTGAAGTAAATAAACTCCAGGTGGAAATTACACACTACAAAGTAATTGTGGGTTAAGGGCCTTGCTTAAGGGCCCAACAGTGGCAGGAACCCATGACCTTCTAATCAGAAGTCCATCATCTGATCCAATGAGCTCAACAGTGAGGGTAACAGTACACAGGTGGAAACAATGGACACAGGGACACAATGGTGACATCTGGTGGAGAAAAGAGGGAAGACTCAAGAAAAGAAGCAACAAAAAACCTAGAAATGTAGCAGGACCCTGCAAATTTTTATTCATTTAATTCATTTAGCAGACGTCCCTTTCCAGAGCGTGATACATCTGAGCAATCAACGGTTAAGGGCCTTGCTCAAGGGCCCAATGGTGGCAGCTTAGTGGTGATGAGAATGAAACCCATGACCTTCTGGTCAGAAGTCAAACATTTTATCCTATCCAGGTATTTAGTTCCTAGAATATGACAGGTAACTATTTGAGCCTATTAACATGTCATGGTCATGTGACCTTGTCGAGCCCCTAACAACATTATAATAAAGATTTATAAAGATTTCCTGTGTAAATGGACCAGAATTACTAACGTAACATACTGAAACTTCTGGATTAATGATTATCCAAGTTCTCCAATCTACCAGCAGTCTCACAGCTCCTCCAGCTCACGTTCTCCAAGCTCTACTGTCAGAGTCGTGAGAGGAGTCACCTCTTGATTAAATATTTATCGGCAGAACGATCAGACAACCCAGTGCCGTTCCCAATCCCAGGACGGACGTGACCTTTTGTCTCTCGCTGAAGCTAAATGATGAATGAGGACATGTGGTGCTGGAGAAGAACACTGTGAGAGGATGTGAAATGAGGAAATGATGTGTATTGTACAACGGGTTTGATCCAATTATACAAAAAGGTTTGATTGAGAATTATGATGTTGAGAATGTGTCATGTTGTGTTACTGAAATACAGTAAAGTTGATCTGAAGATACTACTAAGGGTTCATTCCACATCATATTTAATTCACTAATGGACAAAAAATTGGTAAACAACTGAGCAGCTAAGGGCCTTGCTCAGGGGCCCAGTGTAGTGTGGCTGTGATTTGAACTCACCACCTTTAGATCAGCCTTAAAGATTAAGCCCCGCCCCCTCCAGTAGAGTATCGTATTAATGGGAGGTTACTGTCTGCTCTGGAGGTCCTCAGCGCCAATGAGGAATTATCGCTCCGGTTCCGGGTTACCGAACTGCTAAACGTTTCAATCGCAGCCGAAGCGAAACGAGCGTAAAAAAGCCCTTCTGGAAGCTCTTTGCTGGATCGCTGGCGATAAAGAGCTCATTAAACAGCGGTGTTATCTCCAGCCTGACACCCTCCTCAGCCCCCGGGGCTTTGTAAAGCCGCATGATGATTGATTTCCACGGATCAGATGATGGCAGAAAGTCAGACAGCTGTGCTATCGATCTCTGACTGATGTCACTCTAAAGGGTTCGTTTGAACTGCATTCTGCTGCTCCTCAAAACCCAAAGCTGTGTCCCAAATCAATCACTACATTTACATTTGTTCGCCAGACCCACTTATCCAGAGTGACTGGGATTTAAACTCACAACCTTTAGATCAGCCTTAAACACTAAGCCCCGCCCCCTCATGGAGAGTATCGCATTAATGGGAAACAGTAGGTTTCTGTCTGCTCTGGAGGTCCAAAGTCCAATGCCTTAATACCACTAAGCTGCCATGCACAGGTGCGCTATTTGAGAAGATGTCAATGGAATAAACAAATTGGGACGCTGATGAAATTCTCATCACAGAAACGAGTGAATGAACGTAGGGAATGAAGTTACTCAAGGCATCGCTGCAATATGACGACAC
>NC_060911.1:15578711-15663711 GCF_014805685.1 Silurus meridionalis
AAATAATAATAAACTCCCATCAAATTCCGTCATGTTTTGTTTGTCATTAATTAGACATTTTTCAATTTTATTTATTTCCCATTTTTGCCCTGTTTAATAATAAAATGGTGGCCGATTGCAAAAAACACGGAGTTTCACCATTAATTGATATGAATCCCGCCGTTATTAAACTCCTTGTTATTTGTAGTCGGCCACCACGCTGCGGTTTTGTGATGGGTTTAATCCCTGTTCTGATTATAGTACACTAAGTAGGGCGCAACCTGCTGTATCCGTGCACACTAGGTAGGGTACTCAGAGAGGGGTGGAGGGAGTGATTGGGATCGAGCCTGAGATTTCGGCTGTGTGCTATAAAGCGGCTTTTCTTCGGCGTCTCTCATGACAGGATACAGAAAGACGTTATGAAGTGAGTAACCATAGCAACCGAATTATTTGAAAATTAACGCTAGATGACTAAACCGGAAATGATGCTATTGTTGCGGTTTTATTCACCATATTGTTGCTTTTTGTTTTATAACCCGTGTATTATAAAGATTGTATCGACAAAAATCACGGTTTTATCGTTTATAAAGCGATAAATATTTACATTTAACCTTATTGCAGTGGGCGGAGTCTCAAAATAACCTCGTGTTTATTATAAATGTGCACTAAATATGGGGGACATGATAATGGACACTGGACAGCGGTGTTTTATGGGTTATTATGCTGTTTGTATATAATTTTAAAGGTATATTTGATAGTAAATATGTCTGTAGGGTAATGTTTTAGTGTTACATGCCATATGGTGAGATCAGTAGTGTGTGTGGTCTGATCCAAATCGGATTGACGGTTCACTTTAAGCTCCTTTGACCAGGATTTCCGTCTTCTGAGCCTGACACTGGAGACTCCTTCCCTTACATAAACATCTCCTTTCTTGATTGGCTGCTCGTTTCCATAGAAACAGGCTCCTTTGCACTCCCTTTTAGTGATGGTGGTTCATTTTGAACAATTCTTTAATATGATTCAGAAGATCGAGTCAAATCAAAGAGTGATTCGTTCATTTTGAACCAGTTATTAATATGATTCAGAAGAACAAGTCGTCTCGAAGTGCGATTCATTTATTTTCCTCTGGATGTGTACGAGGAAAAAAAACCCCGCAAAATGATTGGAACTCTAGTCAAAGTTGTAGCATGTAGACGTGTTGGAGATCAGAAGAACGAAACGACTCAAAAAAAAGATTTAAGTCGCTGAAATGATCCGATCTTCCCATCACTACTTCAGTGTCAGATCACACACCTTTATATAAACACCTGAATGTATTCCTTCCGCCCCCCTGCTGTGTGACGATAGGCTGCCTGTAGCTCCGCCCAGATAGTGGGCGGGACCTGGAGGGTGAGATGAAGTGATCTCGGCAAGTTATGGATCACACCGTGTCTCGACCCGGGGCGTCCCAGGAGGAAGACGAGGGTCTCGCGGTGGGAAACCATACTGAGGTACAGGTGTGTGTGTACAGTTTATAATATTCAGTACAGATTTACACACTCTTGGTATATGAGTAGTGTTTAGGTGTGTGTGTGTGTGTGAGAGTGTGTGAGAGACAAACCCTGCAGAACAAACAGAAACGCCACTGATATGCTCTTTATTCTGATATCCTGATACGGGTGAGTCAACACAGGACAACTTCTAATCACACGCACACACACACACACACACACACACACAGTGTTCTTTTCTTTGAGCATGGGTTAAGATTAGGTTTGTGTCCATGTTTTCGCAGTGTTGTGGTAATCAGGCGTTGTTGAGAATGGACATGAAGGACACGGAGACGGAGGAGGAGACGGAGCTGCAGAGAGCCGTACACTCGATAGACGCCGCCACCAACACGGAGCCGAAGCGCCGATGCTGCGGGTGGGTGAGGAGAAGGTGCCCGTGTCCCCCCAGGGGCCTGCTGGCAACGTTCATCACCAGAGGTGAGGGGTGAAGGGACGCATCTTCAGATACACAAATCCACAACGAGACACAACCTCAGGACCCTGAACATCTCATCAGACTTTACTACATAAATCATAAATAAAAGGCCAAATGTAATTTTACTTATAAAAACAAAGAAATAACTTTTAGAGAATGTTTCTATTTCATTATCCTTCTTAAGGTTGGCATGAATATTCATTAATATGCAAATATAGATCACACCCCCTTTATTATTTGCATATCAGACTATAATTGGTTGTTCATTTCGTGACATCACACATTGCAGTTATATAGTAAAGTGTGTGTGTGTGTGTGTGTGTGTGTGTGTGTGTGTGTGTGTGTGTGTGTGTGTGTGGGTGGGTGTTCAGTATCCATGGCTACGGTGTTATTCGGAGTGGTTTGGTCCATCACGCAGGACGAGTGTCTCCCTGGAGGAAACCTGTTCGGCATCATCTCCATCTTTATCTGTGCACTGAGTGGAGGAAAGCTGGTGGGGCTCGTCCGTCTGCCCCGCCTCCCACCCCTCCCTCCTCTCCTGGGTATCTCTCATTCTCTCTCTCCCTCTATCTATCATCTATCTCTCGTCTGAACCCCAAGCCTCCCCCGGGTCTGTCTGTCTGTCTGTCTGTCTGTCTGTCTGTCTGTGTGTCTAACTAACTAACTAACTAACTAACTATCTATCTATCTATCTATCTATCTATCTATCTATCTATCTATCTATCTATCTATCTATCTATCTATCTATCTATCTGTTTATTTAATGGTTTGTCTTTCCATCTTTCCTCTTCTCTGCTTTAAAGATAATATTTTCACCGGTCAGAGATAATAAAGTGTCTCTTTATTCACAGTATGGTTTCTCTAACCAACTCATCTCCCTGTGTGTGTGTGTGTGTGTGTGTGTGTGTGTGTGTGTGTGTGTGTTCAGGTATGTTGTTAGCGGGGGTCCTCCTCAGAAACATCCCCGTGGTGACGGAGGCCGTGTACATCGACTTCAGATGGTCCGCTTCCCTCAGAAACATGGCCCTGGCCGTCATTCTGACCCGAGCCGGCCTGGGATTGGACGCCTCGGTACGTCAATCATTACCAAGCCCCGCCCACAACTGTACATTCAGAGCTACATTACAGATTATTAGATTCATAACAGCTTTAGGGATAAACTGTGAGTTTAAGAGTTTAATGGAGTGTGTTGATTTCAGGCGCTGAAGAAGCTGAAGGCGGTGTGTGTTCGCGTGGCCGTGGGTCCGTGTCTGATCGAGACCTCCACCGTGGCTCTGCTGTCTCACTTCCTCATGGGGCTTCCCTGGATCTGGGGCTTCATACTGGGGTCTGGCTACAGTTATTAATCGTATCACACACCTGCACACACACACACACACACACACACACACACACAGTAGCTATAATCAGTTGTCGTATGTTTAAGTGATGATGGGATTTGAACAGTAAACTGTACCTGAGCGATGAGACCGTGTGTGTGTTTGTCGGTGTTTGTCGGTGTTTGGTGGTGTTTGGTGGTGTTCAGGTTCGTCCTGGGCGCCGTGTCCCCCGCCGTGGTGGTCCCCTCCATGCTGCTGCTGCAGAAGGACGGTTACGGGGCGGAGCAGGGCGTCCCCACGCTGTTAATGGCTGCCGGGAGCTTCGACGACGTTCTCGCCATCACAGGCTTCACCACCTGCCTCGGGATCGCCTTCGCCACCGGTAATGCCCCTCACGCTGTACGTCCTCCGTCCCCCAAACTGCAGGTAAAACCTGGTCTCTGTGCCGCCCCCTGCAGGCTCCACCTGGTTCAACATCCTCCGAGGGTTTCTAGAGGTTTTAGGAGGCGTGGTAGTGGGCGTGGCTCTCGGCTTCTTCCTCCGTTACTTTCCCAGTGAAGACCAGGTATGGGTTCTGCTCCACTCCACACACACGCCTCGTTACAGTGCCATGTGATGAGAAACGTGTGTGTTGTGTAGAAAGCTCTGGTGCTGAAGCGCTCCTTCCTGCTGCTCGGGTTCGCCGTGTTCGCCGTGTTCGGGTCCAACATGGCCGGATTCCCCGGTTCTGGAGGACTCTGTACACTCGTCCTCTCCTTCCTCGCCGGAACCGGCTGGGACAAGAACAAGGTACGATTCACTCCTGCGCATAAATCATCAGTGTGTGTGTGTGTGTGTGTGTGTGTGTGTGTGTGTGTGTGTGTGTGTGTGTGTGTGTGTGTGTGTCATTCTGTCTCTTCCTTCTTCTTCTTTCTCTTATTCTGTTGTTTTTTTTAGGATTTTACTTTAAATTTCTGATTTACTGTCATTTAAAGCTGCTTTTTTTCCTTCTTTTATTATTCACTCTCTTCTCGTTTTTCGTATCCTCCCTTTATTGATTGGCTTCTTGTCTTCTTTTTTCTTTCCATCTGCTTTCATTAATTTTTTGTTTTCTTTCCTCCTTTCCTTTTTCATCTTTTCCTTTTCTCTTTTTTTCATTTCCTTTTCTTTCTATTCCTTTCCTCTTTTTTTATTTTCCATTTCATTCTATTCCTTTACTTTCTTTTCTTTCTCTTTCCTCCCTTTCTCTCCGTTCCTCCGTGTGTTCAGGCTCCTGTAGAGAAGGTTGTAGAGAAGGTGTGGGACGTGTTTCAGCCTCTGTTGTTTGGTCTGATTGGAGCTGAAATCCGCATCAGTGCTCTAGAACCCATTACTGTGGGTCAGTCACACACACACACACACACACACACACACACACACACACACACACACACACACACACAATCTTACAAATTTTACAAAATGATCCAGTGTGTGTGTGTGTGTGTGTGTGTGTGTGTGTGTGTCCTCAGCCCTGGGTCTCGCCGCTCTCAGCATCGCCCTGACTGTGAGGATCTTCTTCACCTTCCTCATGGCGCTCTGCGCTGGCTTTAACTTTAAAGAGAAGATCTTCATCGCTCTGGCCTGGATGCCCAAAGCCACAGTTCAGGTCCCTCAGATCCTCAGGGAACCCGTTTAGCATGTTTAAGTGTAATAAGCCGCATGCTGATTGGCTGATTGTTTCGCTCGGCAGGCCGCGATTGGCTCCACGGCTCTGGACATGGCACGTGTGAAGCAGGACCAGGAGCTTCAGAGTTTTGGTATGGACGTGCTGAGCGTGGCCGTGCTCTCCATCCTCATCACTGCTCCACTCGGAGCTCTGCTCATCGGCCTGTGTGGACCACGCCTCCTCAGGAGACCCAAGAACCCAGAGTGGGGTGGGATACACACACACACACACACACACACAAAGAAAGATTAATTAATGGATGTTGATGTGATTCTAAAATCAAAAGTAAAAACATGAATCTATAACTCTGTGTGTGTGTGTGTGTGTGTGTGTGTGTGTGTGTGTTTATTACAGCTGTAAGTCAGGGTACTCTGTCACCATCAGATGCTCGGGTCACTTACGAGAGTGCAATCTGAAGCTTTTGGTACTTTCCAGAACAGGAGGCAGAGATTCAGTGAATCGTGATTCCTCTATGATTCCACTGAGACTCATCTGACTCTCTTCTGTGATTCCCTTCTGATTCCTCCAACTCACCTCTGAGTCTCCACGGCCTCTTCTGAGACTCTTCTGACTCCCCCGAGACTCCTCTGATTCCCCAGAGACTCTCTTGACTCCCTAGAGACTCCTCTGTCACTACTCTATCTCTCCCCTGAGACTCATCTGTCTCCCCTCTGTCTCTTCTTTAACCCTCTCATTTGTGAATCCTCAGACTCCTCTGAGACTCCTCTCTGACTCCCCTCAGACTTTTTCTTGACTGATATTTAGTTGTGTTTGTTTATGATTGTTGTGTAGCGTGTTGCATGGTTGTGTATTTGTGTTACTTTGAGGTCTTTGTGTGTAATTTGTGACTCTAAAGTGACTGCAGATGAACTGATGAGTGAAGATGAAAAACAGTGTATAATGAGGAACTCTGAACTGAAAGGGATGTGTTTTTGTTCCTTTATTGCAGTCCTGCTGAAATTATAAAAAACACATTTCTGTGTATTTTATAAAATATAATTAAACAGTTTCTTCAGATTTCCTTCTCTCACTTACTTCATCCTCCTCCATCAGCCTGATGATCCTTCCATTTCCTCCAGTTTCACTGCTGGAGCTGCTGCTACTTCATTACTGAGATATTTTTATTTATTTATATATTATTTATAGTCCCTGTGGATTATACACACATTACAGTGTGTTTTTACTGAGAGGTTTGAAGGTTACTCTATAAACACAATGCTGTGGTCAGATTGCTGAAGCTTCTCTGACTCTATTCATCAATTCAACACATTTACAAATAAAAGTTTATTAGAAATTGAAGTTTGACAGATTCTGATAACTCGTTTAACCATTTTGCATTTAATGACTTTTGAAATGAACTGATGCTGAGATGTTTTAGGAGTTAAAACTATTCAGGTGAAAATCAGTATAAAATGTTTTGATCAACAAAAACACCAACAACTGATCATGTAGGAAACAGTAAACACTTTTACACAATCAAATAAATTAATGTACAAAAAATACAATTTAATTAAAGCAACAAGAAATTGCTTTTATGATGAGAACAAGTGACTCCATGATGTGGAGGAGGAACAAGAAATTTTGAGAATTTCATTTCTGATCTCAAAACGCTCCAAAGCAACTGAGAAAAAAAACTAACATGAAACAAGAACAAAATATCAGGTTTTTGCTGAATTTGGCCGCCAGGTGGAAGCAGAGAACATTTCAGACTAATGGACAATAAGTCATGATTTCTGCTCTAAAGGTTGTTGGTCTTAAAGAAGAGTTTTTGTCCTGATGATCTGAAATCCACAATTAACCTTCAGTAAACTGTATTTATGTAAATTTATATATATATTAGTGTCTGTTCTTAGTAATTGCTCACTAGACTCTGGAATCAGAACCTCTCCACATCACTATTCTGGAGTTTTTTTCTTGTAAGACACAACAGTGAATGTCAGGATCTGAATCAGGGTGAGACTTCATCACTACTGTGGAACAACATTTACTTTCTAATCACAAAATCACTTGTGCATTTCACATCATGATCATTTTAACACTTATCTTTCTTTAGATCTTTACCTCTTTAACTTTCTCTACATTGTGAGCTGTAACTTTTATATCAGTGTAGGTTCCTCCAAAACACAAAGTGGCTCAGTAATATTCAGATCTGGTGATTATGGAGGACATGGGAGATGATCAGTTTTGGTGGAAACAGTGGGTTGAGGTGAGACTCCTGGAGACTCCTTTCATTAATGTTAATTCAGCATCTCATTAATAAATAATCACTGATTATACACACATTTAATGAGTTTAATGTTCAGCTGTACACGCCCACGTGAATGAACTATAGAGATGATGATGTTTTAGAAGAAGTGCAGAAGGACACTGCTGTCAGGGTTTCACATTTAACAGCACTGGTGTCAAACTCAGTTTGATGTTTAATCTACACGCAGCTCTGATTGACTTTTCTCACGATCCTTCCAGGTTTCTACTCTTTTCTTTTTCTTTCCTTCTACTTTCCTGTCTGTGTCCACCAGGTGTCACTATTGTGTTCCTGTGTCCTTAATTAGTTCCTATAGTTTGCACATGTGCCTCATTAACCTGTGTGGGTTTAAGAGCATCGGTAAAGTTGTGAGGTTTGTTTTTTCTGTTCTGTTCTTTTGAGTCTCTGATGTTTTTTTGCTTCATGATTTTCTGTTCTTTTAAATATCTGTGTCTTTTCCTGAGAAACTTTTCTTAAGATTTTCCAGAATTCCTGAAGAGTTTAGTTTGTTCTCTTTTTTTATTTGTGAACTGATTTTTGCTCTGCCATTGAGTTTGATTTTCATGCCACTTTTTCTACTTATTTTAGAGGTTAAAATAAAAAAAAAAAAAACATTTTCCAAAATCTATTTTTGGAGACTTGCAATAAATAAACTCTTTATAATATTAAAGCTTAATAACTAATTTAAAATGTTTTGGTGACCTTTCCTCACAAATATCCTTGTAAATGTGTATCTGCACCCAAATTGATTTCATGTTTGGTTCACATTCATAATGGCTTGTTTGCTCTGCATTGTTTGAACTTTTGGGCTGGAGTCTGAGGGAGGTGTGTTTTCTGGGTGGAAGGAGCTTCTTCTCTACCCTGTCAATTACACCTGGAACACCTGTCTCAGTTTCTATTATTCTTATTATTAATATTATTATTAGGAGTTGTATTTTCTATAATTATTATTATTATGAGTTTAATCAGAATCTCTTCACATTTTAATACACCACTGGTTCTTCACTTCACACTGCAGTATTTTGAAAAGTTCCTCCTGTAAGACACAACAGAATACGTCTGAATCTGAGACTTTATCACTCCTGTGGAACAAATGTTACTTTTTTTATCACTAAAATTAATATGCATTTAACCTCATGATCATTTTAACACTTGTTTCTTTAGATCTTTACCTCTTTAACTTTCTCTGTGCTGTGAGCTGTAACTTTTATATCAGCGTAGTTCAGACCTTCAGCTTTTTCAGGAACTAAATACAGAAAAATAACATTTACTAAAAATGCAACAAAAATAAATCTTTACTCAAATACACCACACACGTGAACAGAAAGACGTGTTACTTGCCTTGTTGCTTTTTCTTTTTCAGCCACATACACACAAATACAGATATTAATATTATCACAAACACTACAGCAGATATCAGTGCAGAACCTTCAGATTGTCCTGTAATAAAAGATTGTAATGTACAGTAATTATAAATGTAGTGACAAATAAACATCAGTCATGATACTAAAAGAAATAAACCATAAAACACAATGTTCATCACAACATCATCAGTAGAACAGAAATATATCAGATTCTTAACCAGTCTGATCTTCAAACCAGTAAACATAAAGTTCATTTCCCCTTTAACCCTCAGCACCTCTGTCTCACTCCTACATGAATATTCATGATTCTGTTCATAACCAGAACAAAGTGGTGGAGTTTTATCTCTCTGATGTACCTGAGTTGTGAACACAGAGCTGTGTGATGCTGAGAGAAGTAGTTTTATTGCTGACAGGGTTTGCAGACACACAGATATACGTGTTCTTCTCATGGTGTTGTATTAGAAGTGGGAGATTGAGGGGAACACTGAGATCTGTGTTATTGGTGATGGAGATTCTCTCATTCTCTCTGTACCAGGATAATTTCACATCTTCTCCATTCTCCACAGAGCACAAGAGGGAACACGACTCTGTGGAGAACCCACTTCTTTTTCCTCTTACATTTATTACTGGAGTTGATACTGGAGCTAAGAAACACAAACACACATTCAACGCACATCAAATACTTCATAAGTGAAAAGTAAAAACAGCTGATTATTGAAAGAGTGTTTATCTAATCTACAGGGGCTGAAAAACGAGGCTTCATTTTGCAGTCAAAACAGCACCAATTCATCTTGAGAATGACTGATACAATGAATGACAGGTTTTGAGTCATTCCTCTTGGCTCGGTATCTACATAAAGGTAGTGGTGGAAAACATTTTATTATTTGTTCCTCCAAAATGCCTGAAGTGGTTCAGTAATATTCTAATCTTGTGAAGGCCATTGAAGATGTTTACCTTCACTTTCATGTTCATGTTTTAGTGCATCATCATTCACTTTCAGGGTACAATGAACCACTTGGTGCACATGGTCATCCATGTAAATGTTGCAGTAGTCCTCAGCAGTGACTCTCCAATCTCACACAAGTAGTGGGTTTATTGACTGCCATCATATTGCAGCCCAAACCATCACTGCTCCACCCCTGAGCTTCACTCTGGCCATGTAACAGCCCAGTGGTAAAAATCTTCTCTACACTGTGACTCTTCCAGATGTGGGAAAGACACTAAAGCTCGACTCATCAGAAGATAAATGTTTTATATTGTCCACAGCCCAATATTTCCACTGTAGCAGCTTGACTAAGACTACTGACCCAGTGGAGCTCCTGAGAAACAGTTCTGGAGAAACTGCAGCAACACTGCTGTCAGCACTTTAATTTAATTTCACTGGTGTACAATTCAGCTCTGATTGGTCTTTTTATGTTCATGAAGTATTGAGACTAAACATGGACATGAAGGAGACATGAAACACTTTTGACTCACCATAAACACTGACTCTGAAAGTCCTAGATGAGAGATCTTCAGTGATGGAGAGATCTTCAGTGATGACTTGTAATAAATAAACTCCAGAATGGTTCCTGCTGATGTTCCTGATGGTTAAAGCTCCGCTGGTTCTGTTCAGCTGCAGTCTCTCTTTAAATCTCTCACTGATTTCCGTAAAGGTTTCTCCTTTAAACATCTGACTGATCACAATCTCTTCCTCTGCTTTCTCACGTCCATAAAACCAAACTATCTGAGCATCACTCTGAATTCCAGTAATCCCAGTATGGAGAGTTATAGTGGTTCCTTCCACTTCCTGCAGTGTGACCATCTCATCTCCAGCTGCACTCAGTAAACCTGCATCACAACTTTAGATTCAGATTCATCATTTCACTCACCAACATTCATTCACTTTATTCATGATTAACATCAATTTTAATGAATAAAAGTTTAAAATAATACAGAAACTTACAGCAGCAAATGATGACAAAACTACTGAGACTCCTGATTCCTGCTACAATGTTCACCACCATTTTTCGGTTTTGGGATCAATGTAGTTGACATTTCTGGAGCTGCTTTTTACAAACAGGCTTCCATTTCTGTTGGAATTTTTCAGATAAAATGTGATTACAATACTTGGAGCAAAACCTCAATCAAGTGAGCAGGAAATAATCTGAAATAAACAGCAGGAGGATCAAATCAGCTTAAATCAACATCCTATAATCAGAAGGAGCTCATTCTGTGTTTTCTCACATGTAAAGCATCAGCTACAGTCTGTACCCTTCAACCAACCACCGTGAAAATCTCAGTGTTGGATTAAAAACACAAACCATGTAGTTGAGAGAGTTTAAAGTAGAGATACACTCAGATATATACTTCTTTTAAACTTTCACTTGAGTAAAAGCACACAAGTATTTGCCTTCAAATGTTTTTAAATATCCAGTACATTTATTACTATAATTTATTATGGCTATAATGTTCCTATTTAAGCTATTAATAATGAATATATATATATATATATATATATATATATATATATATATATATATATATATACAGGAGTGCAGAATTATTAGGCAAATGAGTATTTTGACCACATCATCCTCGTTATGCATGTTGTCTTACTCCAAGCTGTATAGGCTGGAAAGCCTACTACCAATTAAGCATATTAGGTGATGTGCATCTCTGTAATGAGAAGGGTGTGGTCTAATGACATCAACACCCTATATCAGGTGTGCATAATTATTAGGCAACTTCCTTTCCTTTGGCAAAATGGGTCAAAGAAGGACTTGACAGGCTCAGAAAAGTCAAAAATAGTGAGATATATTGCAGAGGATGCAGCAGTCTTAAAATAGCCAAGCTTCTGAAGCGTGATCATCGAACAATCAAGCGTTTCATTCAAAATAGTCGACAGGGTCGCAAGAAGCGTGTGGAAAAACCAAGGCGCAAAATAACTGCCCGTGAACTGAGAAAAGTCAAGCGTGCAGCTGCCAAGATGCCACTTGCCACCAGTTTGGCCATATTTCAGAGCTGCAACATCACTGGAGTGCCCAAAAGCACAAGGTGTGCAATACTCAGAGACATGGCCAAGGTAAGAAAGGCAGAAAGTCGACCACCACTGAACAAGACACACAAGCTGAAACGTCAAGACTGGGCCAAGAAATATCTCAAGACTGATTTTCTAAGGTTTTATGGACTGATGAAATGAGAGTGAGTCTTGATGGGCCAGATGGATGGGCCCGTGGCTGGATTGGTAAAGGGCAGAGAGCTCCAGTCCGACTCAGGCGCCAGCAAGGTGGAGGTGGAGTACTGGTTTGGGCTGGTATCATCAAAGATGAGCTTGTGGGGCCTTTTCGGGTTGAGGATGGAGTCAAGCTGAACTCCCAGTCCTACTGCCAGTTTCTGGAAGACACCTTCTTCAAGCAGTGGTACAGGAAGAAGTCTGCATCCTTCAAGAAAAACATGATTTTCATGCAGGACAATGCTCCATCACACACGTCCAAGTACTCCACAGCGTGGCTGGCAAGAAAGGGTATAAAGAAGAAAATCTAATGATATGGCCTCCTTGTTCACCTGATCTGAACCCCATTGAGAACCTGTGGTCCATCATCAAATGTGCGATTTACAAGGAGGAAAACAGTACACCTCTCTGAACAGTGTCTGGGAGGCTGTGGTTGCTGCTGCACGCAATGTTGATGGTGAACAGATCAAAACACTGACAGAATCCATGGATGGCAGGCTTTTGAGTGTCCTTGCAAAGAAAGGTGGCTATATTGGTCACTGATTTGTTTTGTTTGGTTTTGAATGTCAGACATGTATATTTGTGAATGTTGAGATGTTATATTGGTTTCACTGGTAAAATAAATAATTGAAATGGGTATGAATTTGTTTTTGTTAAGTTGCCTAATAATTATGCACAGTAATAGTCACCTGCACACACAGATATCCCCTAAAATAGCTAAAACTAAAACTACTTCCAAAAATATTCAGCTTTGATATTAATGAGTTTTTGTGTTCATTGAGAACATGGTTGTTGTTCAAATTAATCCTCAAATAAAATTAATCCTCAAAATACAACTTGCCTAATAATTCTGCACTCCTGTGTGTGTGTATATATATATATATATATATATATATATATATATATATATATATATATATATATATATATATATATATATATATATACATACACAGTGCACCCTCAATACTCATGAGGGTTCGTTTTCTGACCCCTTGTGTGGCATAAAATGGTGAGCATGTGACTCTCTTTTCGATGGTTTCTTTTCTAGTGGAATTGTAAATGTACTGTACTGTAAACCCCAAAAAAATAGTAAATTATGAATTACTTGTCATATTTTATTTACTACATTAAATGAATAATACAATAATAAAATAGTTTTTCAATAATTTTTATGTACTTTATTAGTACAAACAAACCACTCTCTCACTCAGCTTCTCAAAAACTGTCAGATTTTTTGTTTCTCTTAGTCCAGTTCCAAATAAAAAGTCATGAACTACCTATATATATATATATATATATATATATATATATATATATATATATATCTCGAGGATGTACCGTGGCTTTAAATAAGAACCAGAAACAAATACAGAGAGAACAAAAAACTACTGGGAAAGCAACACCCTACCGTAACTGTAATCATAGTGCCTTGTTTATTATTAATAGATAAAAAATAGGTACAAGGCTCAAAACTAAATTATATTCACATACACATTTACTGAAAAACTGATTACTCTTACCTGTTCACAATCACACACACTTCCATGTGAAACCCATCAAAATATAATAATTACTCAATCCTATGATTCTTCAATCCTATATGTATGTTTGTATATCCAAAGTTTTATTAACTGTATGTGAAGAGTCACAGGCTGGTTTCAGTTTGATATTATAGCCGAAAAGGAGAACTAAATAGTTTCAGCTTATTGACCAAAACAGTTCTTCTTTCACTTCACTCGAGTCTTCAGAAAATGCTCAGCTGACACATTCTGAATGTTATTGACAACAAGCACTTCTAAACTTGGTAAACTGGGAATGAACCAAACCACAATCCATCAAAGCCTGATTCTATGTGAGGAAATGGGAAAGGAATGTTTGTTGATGGTCAGGTTTGTGTGCCAGGATGTGGAAAATATTTGTGGATGAGTCCTGAAGACATTGTGTGTATAGATGTACAAAAAACATTACAACACATGAAATAATTTAGCATAGCAGGGAAAGCACTTAAAACAGAGAAACAGACAGCCAATACGAAGTCTCATTTACCCTTTATACACAATCATCTTACAGTGTGATTATTTAACTTGTTCATTATTAGCAAGTGAAGACAAACATGCAATACAGTGCCCTCCACAATTATTGGCACCCCTGTTTAAGATGTGGTCGTGGACTTCTAAAAATTCTCCTTTTTTTAAAAACAACATAGAACCCAAATGCAAAAAAAGAGAAAAATCCAACCTTTTATTTAAGTACATTACTTTTGTGGTAAAAAAAATCACACATTTAGAAAAAAAAAACTTGAAATCATGTGTGCCACAATTATTGGCACCCTGATGTTAATACTTTGTACAACCTCCTTTTGCCAACAAGACAGCACTTAATCTCCTCCTATAACATTTCACAAGATTGGAGAACACAGAGAGGATTTTGACCATTCTTCTTTGCACAATCTTTCTAGATCATCCAGTGTCCTGGGTCCTCTCTTATGCACTCTTCTCTTTAGCTCGCCCCACAGGTTTTCGATTGGGTTGAGGTCTGGGGACTGAGATGGCCATGGGAGGACCTTGAGTTTGTGACTGCTGAACCACTTTTGTGTAGATTTTGCCACATGTTTTGGATCATTATCCTGCTGAAAGACCCAATGACGACCCATCTTCAGCTTTCTGGCAGAGGCCATCAGGTTTTTATTTAAAATATCCTGGTACTTCAAAGCGTTCATAATGCCATGCACCCTAACAAGGTTCCCAGGGCCTTTGGAAGAGAAACAGGCCCACAGCATCACAGATCCTCCACCATACTTCACGGTGGGCATGAGGTGCTTTTCGGCATACTCATCTTTTGTTTTACGCCAGACCCACTTAGAGTGTTTGTTGCCAAAAAGCTCAATCTTAGTCTCATCTGACCAAAGCACACGATCCCAGTTGAAGTCCCAGTACCGCTTAGCAAACTCCAGACGTTTACATTTGTGAGTGTTAGTGAGAAAAGGCTTTTTCCTTGCATGCCTCCCAAACAGCTTGTTGGCATGTAGAGAGCGTCTGATGGTTGTTTTGGAGACTCTGTGACCCCAAGATGCCACTCTTTGATGCAATTCTGTGACGGTGAGCTTGGGAAATTTTTTTACTTCTCTTACCATCCTCCTCACTGTGCGTTGTGGCAAGATAAACTTGGGACCTCTTCCAGCCTTGTTTGTCACTGTTCCAGTTGTTTTAAACTTCTTAATGATTCCTCTGACTGTAGATACCGGCAAGTTAAGGCGAGTGGCTATTTTCTTGTAGCCATTGCCTGACTTATGAAGGTCGACACACATCTGCCTTACTTGAATGGTGTGTTCTCTTGTCTTTGCCATGTTGACAAATGGGTAAGAGAATTAGGCCTCTGTGTCACGTCATATTTATACCCCAGGAAACAGGAAATCATGAATTACTAATTAAAAGTCCCTAGATACCCTGACCAACCTTAGCAACTACAGAAAATATAAAAAAAAACAATTAAATTTTTCAGAGGAATTGTTAGGGGTGCCAATAATTGTAGGACACATGATTTCAAGTTTTTTTTTTTTTTTCTAAATGTATGATTTTTTTTACCACCAAAGTTATGTACTTAAATAAAAGGTTGGATTTTTATCTTTTTTTGCATTTGGGTTCTATGTTGTTTTAAAAAAAAGGAGAATTTTTAGAAGTCCACGACCACATCTTAAACAGGGGTGCCAATAATTGTGGAGGGCACTGTATATAACTCTGTTACACATGTACAAATAATTCACCTATAATATATAAACTTTGTGTCAGAGAGACATAGAATGATGGCAGGAATCAGGTAACACAAGACACTAAAGAATAAAGAAGAAACAACCCTGTCGCTGGTCTCAAAAATCTGTCATGGTGTCGGCTTGTAAATCATATGGCCACCACATCAGGTACATTCCACTTTAAGTGGTGGATTACACAATGTAGAAGAAGTTGTCTCTCTATAACCCACCTCACTCAAGAGAGAAGCAGACACTCCAGCAGTCTGCCGGTGGGAGGAGAGACATAAACACAGAGACATAGCCAGAAAGATACAAAACATAAAGATATGGACTCGTGGTTTGGTTCTCAGTGTTCAGCACACAGGAAAGGAGAAGTGGTGATGTGCATGTAAAGTAAAAGAAGGATCTTGTGACGTGTTAAAAATGTAAAATAAATTTTTCACACACAAGAGTTCTTCCTACAGTTTACAACTCTTGTGGAGAATTCTGCATGAAATACTAAATATTTCTATATGATTCGTGTTCATTGGTGTTTTATTTCAAATGTACATCCAGATTGGTGCAGGAATGTGTGTAGTGAGCGTGTACACACTCAAAGCACCAGACTGAACTTCCGCATTTTGCGGTTTGGACGATTATTAATGCAACACTACATACAGCAGAAACAAAACTGAAGAGTGTGGAACTAAACTCACATCAACATTCTACACTGACGATCATACTGATGAATATTTGATTAAAATATCAGGATGCTTCAGGCCTCCATCATCCTGCTGTGCTGTAAGTTTACATTTTCTTTCACCACAGAAGAAACTGTAAATATGTGTTTTTAGGAAATAAGAAAGCACCCGAATATAAAGACAACAAGAACAGACACAAAAGGGGAACATTAATACACACAGAAAGTAACGAGACACTGGAAAATTTAAGAGCAGATTAGGGAGTAAATGTAGGGAGTGGGGGCCCAGTGGCGGCATCTGGTGGCAACAAACAGAAGCAGAGTCACAGAATTCTCCCAGATCCTGACACTTTTATTGTGTTATTTAGAAAGCTGTGAACGTCACTGTGGATTGCAAAATCAACAGGGACCACCTCTCTCTCTCTCTCTCTCTCTCTCTCTCTCTCTCTCCATAGATGAAAAAGATTAAGGTGGTAAAGCTCACCTCTATCCACTTGCCTACAGTATAAACAATGACCTGGACTTATAAAGTGACCTCAAAAGGTCGCTGCCACCTGCCAAGTAATTAAGACCTCAACAAGGGTTAAAAAACTAACAATTTACCTCTCAGTGAGAACATCTCATGTGATAAGACTGAGATTGATGTTCTTTGTGCCTGTAGAAGATTCTCCTATGTTTAATTGCCCCAATGTGTGGAGTTTTGCGCTCAGGTCAAAAACATGTTTAATTTTACTCTTGAAGGTCCTTTAAGCAATTTTCCATAAAGTCGTCTTGGAGGCCACAAAAGCTTGTGTTTGTATAATAATTCATATAAAACCCAATGAAGGATTGTGGGACGTCTCGATCTGTGCATTATTATCAATAAAATTAAAAATCGTGTTTTTAAGTGTTTGATTAAACCACTTCACCATTTAATCTGATATAATTATTCATTAATTGTGATCAGGTTACAGAAATGTTCAGATAAATACAAACTAAATCTTTTATTAGCAGAGAAAAGAAAAAAATCACGAGGCAGCACATGTCCTAGTTGTGGTTTGGTTCTCAGAGTTCAGCACACAGTGAAGGGGAAGTGGTGATGTGCATGTAGACTGAAAAAAAAACATCTTTACTTTTTTTTTTAAGCCTGTGACTTGTTTAAAATGTAAAATAAATGTTTCACACAAAGGCATGTGATTAACGCATCTCTGTTATTGTACTCAATACTCCACACTGATCTACTGTATCTGTGCTAGCATGAGGTGCTTCTCCAGACTATGAACATGTTGCTGAAGGAGAAAATGAGGCTGGTCCTCTGTAAACTGTAGGAAGAACTCTGAGGAGAATTCTGTGTGATCTGATGTAAATTAATGTCAGTAAATGTTTAAATCCAGATTGGTGCAGGAATGTGTGTAGTGAGCGTGTACACACTCAAAGCACCAGACTGAACTTCCGCATTTTGCGGTTTGGACGATTATTAATGCAACACTACGTACAGCAGAAACAAAACTGAAGAGTGTGGAACTAAACTCACATCAACATTCTACACTGACGATCATACTGATGAATATTTGATCAAAATATCAGGATGCTTCAGGCCTCCATCATCCTGCTGTGCTGTAAGTTTACATTTTCTTTCACCACAGAAGAAACTGTAAATATGTGTTTTTAGGAAATAAGAAAGAAGTCGATATTTAAATAAAAAAACTATCAGATATTATTTACTTAAATGGTCTCATGGCATGAGGAAAAAATATAAAGACAACATAAATTATAATATTAATGTTAAAAATGATAAATTATATTGTAACTATTCTTTATTTGTGATAAATTATTTTATATGACTGAAATATAAAGTGAGACACAAACGTCTGATTTTAATAATAAAAGATAAATATTTAAAAATGTAATTTGATTGTATTAATATTAAATATTAAAACTGCTCTATTCGATTGTAATATAAACACGTGCTTCTAGAAAAGATTGAAGGAAAACGTGTCTGAACAAAAGAATAAACACAGACAACATTACAAACTGCTTCTATTTAAAATGGAAATTAAAAAATGTTGAATATTCAATTTAAAATCATTTCTATAAATTCATAGACTTTTGAGTTTTTTATTACTTTATTGTAGAATATCTAGTTATAGATGCAGTTCTGCAGTAAGACATTAATATGTGTTAGAGAATCAATCAGATTCCCAGAAAACTGTATATAATGTGAGTAAAATGATGAAGCTGAAGCTGTGATGCAGGTTTACTGAGTGCAGCTGGAGATGAGATGGTCACACTGCAGGAAGTGGAAGGAACCACTATAACGCACCATACTGGGATTACTGGAATTACTGGATGTTTCCTGCTGATGTTCCAGATGTTTGAAGCTCCACTGTTTCTGTCCAGCTGCAGACTCTTTTTAAATCTCTCACTGATTTCTGTAACAGTTTCTCCTTTAAATATCTGACTGTTCAATATAATATCTTCTGCTTTCTCAGGTCCATAAAATAAATTTTTAAAAAGTTGGAACATTTTGTGAAAATAAAAGACAATGATTTAGAAAATCTCATAAATTCACATTCTTTTCAAAATAAAATAAAAATACATATCAAATGTTTAATCTGAGAATTTAAACCAATTTAAGACAAAGATTTGGTCATTTTGAATTTGACGGCTGCAACACGTCTCAAAAAAGTTTGGAGAAGGCGATATTTCCGCTGTGTAGCTTCATGTCTTCTGTCCGTATACATCTGGGAACTGAGGAGACGAGTTGCAGAAGTTTTGGGAGAGGAATATTTTCCCATATGGACCTGAGAAAGCAGAGAAAAAGATATTGATCAGTCAGATGTTTAAAGGAGAAACTGTTACAGAAATCAGTGAGAGATTTAAAGAGAGACTGCAGCTGAACAGAACCAGTGGAGCTTTAAACATCAGGAACATCAGCAGGAACCATTCTGGAGTTTATTTATTACAAGTCATCACTGAAGATCTCTACTCTAGGACTTTCAGAGTCAGTGTTTATGGTGAGTACATTTGAAATGTTCTCATTTCAGTGTGTAATGAAATGAAACCTCAGTTTGTTCCTCTTAGTGCTCCAGTGTCCTTTTTGTACAAGTCCATCATCTTTCACAAACTGAAGGATCAGTTTCAGTATTTCCCCTTGGTGCATTTTTTTGACTCAGAATTTTCTACAAAGAAATAAATAGAAAACATTAAGCACTATTTTATGCAGATGAACTGTAGATGCATGAATTGTGTAAAAATTCTGATTGCAGAAGAGATTCATGGGTAAATGATGTTCCTGATGCAGTTCATCTGCACTGATCTGATTTAATGCTAAGAGAATGAACATGGACCGGAAGGAGACATAAAACACTTTGACTCACCATAAACACTGACTCTGAAAGTCCTTGATGAGAGACGTCCAGTGATGACATAAGAAATAAACTTCATTATGTCTCCGGCTGATGTTCCTTATGGTTAAAGCTTTACTGGTTCTGTTTAGATGAATCATTCCACAATGGCTGGCAGAGGAGAAGAAACTGATTTTTTCACAAGAACAGTTACAAACGGACTTTTCAAGAAAAATCCAAAACCGGTCAAAACAGTTGTCATGTTTTTTTATGAAGGGTTTATAATTTTGCATTTTCTTTCCTATAGAAGTTGCACAAAAACACACAATTTCCCTGAATTTAAAATCCTCAGGAAAACCGTAACTACAGAAACATCCAGAGAAACACAGGAAACCCCGAGGTGATGTGATGAAGTTAAAGTGGATGCTTCTGCTGGAGATGATGTATGTGGAGGTGCAGTTGTGGCTCCAGTGAAAGGAGACGTGTTGAATCGTGTTCATCTGGTTTTTTGCTGTAGTGATGACTTTTATTCTGACTGTATGAGATCCTGTGTGTGATGCAGCTCTGATCTACTGCACTTCTCTATAATACTGATGGGTTCTGTAGACGTGACATCATAATAATGATATTAAGAGGTGGATTTAGGCAGGACACCACTGAAGGTCATAGGGGTGAAATGTACGACCCGTCACGGCTCTTAACAAACACAAAATGTTCAAAATGAATAAAGAATAGTGAGAGTTGTCCTAGTTTGGTGAAGAGGTTTGTGGTTTGGTTCTCAGTGTTCAGCTCTCAGTCTCTCACACACAGTAAAGGGGAAGTGGTGATGGCCGACCCTCAACAACTCAATTTATTTTTTACACAAAGTCTCTGAAGTTATAAAAATGATTAAAGAAGTGATTATTGTGTCCAAATGATGTTGGAACCAAAAAGAAATAAAAAGTTAGATTTCCTCACTATAGTGTTACATCTAATACTAAAGCATGTCACGGCTACAGGGGGTGTACAAACTTATGCTCAGTCCAGGCTTCAGGTTTCAGCCACTGGAACACGATGATGAGTAAAATAAGTGTTGTGATGCAGGTTTACTGAGTGCAGCTGGAGATGAGATGGTCACACTGCAGGAAGTGGAAGGAACCACTATAACTCTCCATACTGGGATTACTGGAATTCAGACTGATGCTCATATAGTTTGGTTTAATGGACCTGAGAAAGCAGAGAAAAAGATATTGAACAGTCAGATGTTTAAAGGAGAAACTGTTACAGAAATCAGTGAGAGATTTAAAGAGAGACTGCAGCTGGACAGAAGCAGTGGAGCTTTAACCATCAGGAACATCAGCAGGAACCATTCTGGAGTTTATTTATTACACGTCATCACTGAAGATCTCTCATCTAGGACTTTCAGAGTCAGTGTTTATGGTGAGTGTTTCATGTCTCCTTCTTGTCCATGTTCAGACCTCAAACTTCATGACTATTTAATGTGTTTGTGTTTCTTAGCTCCAGTATCAACTCCAGTAATAAATCTAAGAGGAAAAAGAAGTGGGTTCTCCACAGAGTCGTGTTCCCTCTTGTGCTCTGTGGAGAATGGAGAAGATGTGAAATTATCCTGGTACAGAGAGAATGAGAGAATCTCCATCACCAATAACACAGATCTCAGTGTTCCCCTCAATCTCCCACTTCAAATACAACACCATGACAACAACACGTATATCTGTGTGTCTGCAAACCCTGTCAGCAATAAAACTACTTCTCTCAGCATCACACAGCTCTGTGTTCACAACTCAGGTACATCAGAGATGAAACTCATCATTTAAATATTCATGCTGGAGTGATCTGATTGGTCAATAAATATTGTAGATAATTTAATATACATTATAACATTATAATATTTACAGGACAATCAGAGCGTTCTCATTCACTGCTTCCTGTCCTGATATCTGCTGGAGTTTTACTGCTTGTCATAATAACAGGAGGATTTTTGTGGATTTGGAAACACAACAAGGTAAGAGACGATTCTTCTCTCCGTTCTTGTGTTTAATGAAGATTTCAGGTTTGTCGTTTATTAAAATAAACCTGTAATGATTTTTCTGTCTTTAGTGTGTAAATAAACTGGAGGAACTGATTTACACTGAGGTGAAAATTACAGCTCACAGTGCAGAGAGAAGTCAAAAGGTAAAGATCTACAGAATAAAAAGAGATGGAAAAGTTCATGATGTGAAATGCATTAGTGTTTTAGTGATAAAGAAAAGCACATTTGTTTTACAGGAGTAATAAAATCTCACCCTGATTCAGATCCTGACATTTTACTGTTGTGTCTTACAGGAAGAACATTCCAGAAGAACGGACCATCCAGAGCAGGATACCTTCATTCTCTATTCAGTGATGAGACTCTAGAAATGTTTTATTAAAATGACATTAAAATTACATCCGTTTCTTCACATTTCTTTTATAATGATTTTAGGTCATTTGTAAACAAATAGTTGTTATATAATGTTTTTATATGTTTGAAATCTTTTGATAAATAAATCATTTCTAGAGTCTGTAGACTGATTCCTGTATAAACTTGTATTGTTAGTGTTTGTTACGTCACACACTACTATACACGTAAATATGACACATATAAAAATATATATTTGCCCCCACTAGATGTCGCCAGAGAGTTCAAGAGTCCCTCGTTATGTTCTATTGTTTTCACCTGTGTTTAATCAGTCGTGAATGTATTTAAATTTTCCTTTTGTTTCACCCTGTTTGTTCTTGATCGTTGTTCTGTTTGGTGGTTTGTGGTACAACACGTCTTTTAAAGGCTTCTGTGCTATCGTCAGTCTGGCTTTTCTGCTTGATGTCTGAGTTTTTCTTCATCACTCTCTTCTGTCTTGTTCACTGGGGATCCAAATCTGTATCATGCAATTAAACTGAAGTTCTGTTTCACTGCACAGAATTAAAACATTGTCCATTGCTGTTCTGAAATAATAACTCAGAGTCACTATTTGAGCTGCAGGACGTATAAGGAAATGCAGCCTGATGCACACTGAATCCTGAAATCTACAGAATTGAAGACTGAGATGAATAGAATGAACGTGACAGTGACAGCTGTCCTACCTGGTGTAGAGGTTTGTGGTTTAGTTCTCAGTGTTCCGTTCTTAGACTCACACACAGTGAACGGGAAGTGGTGATGACTGACGAGGCTGCAAAATCATCAACTTTATATATTTACACAAGTCCTGTGCACATCTTAAAATCATCACTCAATAACTCAAACTAATGACTGATGTGAAAATAAACAGCAACAATAAATCTGCAGAAGCAGATCAAACTTCACCTTGTTCCCTCCTTAATAAAGTCATATTAACATCTACTCAGTCCAGTTCAGTCTTCAGATCTTCTGCAATTTCTACAACAGACTGGAAACACAATTTCACATCCAAATGCACACATCTCTATATTCACACCTACATTCACAACAAAAGATTAAACAAAAATTAAACCATCACATCTGTTTGTTCAGAATTGAGATTAAAATGACTTTAAAGCTTCTGTTCAGGAGCTTCATATTAAAAGTCCATCTAGACTGGTGTGAGGGAAGCGTGTAGTGAGACTGAACACACTGAGACAGGACTTCCACCCAGTGCTCTGATGAACGTGGGACAGTAAAGACGCTAAGCTAACAGTAAGGGAAGGTTGTGTGTGTACAGCAGCGACGTATCTGCACTTAACACGACATTCTTCACTGAGAAGAACATCGAGGAGAACTGAAAGAACATGGAGGTGATGATTTTATCAGAAATCAGGACTCTCAGGACTTTTCTTCTCCTGCTGTGCTGTAAGTTTGTCTTTCCTTCACTACAGGAGAAAACTGAGCTGAAGTATAAAGATTTTTAGGAAATGAATGATCGTGTGAGAACATTTTAAACTGAATAATAATAATAATAATAATAATAATAATAATAATAATAATAATAATGTGTTAGAGAATCGATCAGATTCCCAGTTGTGTTAAAAACAGTATATAATGTGAGTGAAATGATGAAGCTGAAGTTGTGATGCAGGTTTACTGAGAGCAGCTGGAGATGAGATGGTCACACTGCAGGAAGTGGAAGGAACCACTATAACTCTCTATACTGGGATTACTGGAATTCAGACTGATGCTCATATTGTTTGGTTTTATGGACCTGAGAAAGCAGAAGAAAAGATATTGATCAGTCAGATGTTTAAAGGAGAAACTGTTACAGAAATCAGTGAGAGATTTAAAGAGAGACTGCAGCTGGACAGAACCAGTGGAGCTTTAACCATCAGGAACATCAGCAGGACCCATTCTGGAGTTTATTTATTACACATTATCACTGGACGTCTCTCATCTAGAACTTTCAGAGTCAGTGTTTATGGTGAGTACATTTGAAACGTTCTCATTAGTTCTCCTGTGTCATTTCGAACACTAAGTCCATCATCTTTCACCCACTGAAGGATCAAGTGAAACGTAATGTGGAGGAACTGCAGAGCAGAACATGATAAAGAATTGTTCAGTAATAAAATCATGTGATTTGTAGATGTTCTATGGTCAGATCTATTTGATAGAAACAAATTACTTTCAGAACAACATTATCCAGAATACAGTAATGCGTTGGTGTGGACAGGAAGGAGATATGAAACACACTGAACGCTGAAAGTTCTAGATGAGAGATGTCCAGTGATGACGTGTAATAAATCAACTCCAGAATGGTTCCTGCTGATGTTCCTGATGGTTAAAGCTCCACTGGTTCTGTTCAGCTGCAGTCTCTCTTTAAATCTCTCACTGATTTCTGTAACAGTTTCTCCTTTAAACATCTGACTGTTCAATATCTTTTTTCTCTCTTTTCTCAAGTCCATAAAAGCACAAGATCTGATAAGTTCTCTAAAACAGTTATTATGTACTACATACCAGCTGTATATGAGGTATCATCAAAAGATTTGAAGACTCGCTCTGTTCATGAGAAAATACTTAATTTATTTATGTTTCCACACTGTCATCTTCAAAATAGTCCCCTTAAACAGCAGTACAGCGACAATACAGTGTTCTTCTGGAACCTGTCCTGGAAATCTTTATTTTTTTGAAGCGTGTCGACCACCTTCTGCTAGTCACGCTGGATCTCCACAATGACCTTTGAGTTGGATCTCCATTTTCAAGAAGATGGTAAAGTCCGCAGGAGCCAAATCTCATGAGTACGGTGTGTGTGGAAGTGAGATTTGACATTTTCGGGGGTTGAGCTCGTTGAAGGTCATCCTGATTTCTCGTCTTCTTCCAGTGATGTTCGAAAAACCTCAAACGACTCATTGCAGTGTCACAGTACGTCAAACATACACCTGGTCAGAAAAGCAGCAGTTACACCATTAAAATCTAAACTTTTTGATACCACCTCGTCGTGTAATGACACGGGGGCCATCAGGTGTACAGTTACTTCAGCTTTTTTAAGTCCTTTAATTGGATGGTCAGACAGCGTCATTTGTCAGAGCTCACAAACTGCATCTGTAACAAACTTCACAAGTGGTGTCCTAAAGATTGGATAAAGAGGTCAAGTCAAGGGTATTTCTGTTGCGTTTTTCACAACAGACATTGTCTCAAATCAGCTTTACAGAATTTAAGAGTTAAGGTAAAGAGGTGGATTGATTCAGGCAGGACACTACTGAAGGTCATAGTCGTGAAATGTACGACCCGTCACGGCTCTAAACAAACACAAAATGTTCAAAGAGAATAGAAAATAGTGAGAGTTGTCCTAGTTTGGTGCAGAGGTTTGTGGTTTGGTTCTCAGTGTTCAGCTCTCAGTCTCTCACACAGTACAGGTGAAGTGGTGATGGCCGACCATCAACAATTTACATGTTTGTTTTTTTTACACAAAGTCTGTGAAGTTTTAAAACGATTAAAGAAGTGATTATTGTGTCCAAATTAAACTAAATTATTGTTGAAACCAAAAAGAAATAAATAGTTAGATTTCCTCAACCCTCACTATAGTGTTACATCTAATACTAAAGCATGTCATGGATACCTGGGGGTGTACAAACTTATGCTCAGTCCAGGCTTCGGCCACTGGAACATGATGATGAGTAAAATAAGTGTTGTGATGCAGGTTTACTGAGTGCAGCTGGCGATGAGATGGTCACACTGCAGGAAGTGGAAGGAACCACTATAACGCTCCATACTGGGATTACTGGAATTCAGACTGATGCTCGGATAGATTGGTTTTATGGACCTGAGAAAGCAGAGAAAAAGATATTGATCAGTCAGATGTTTAAAGGAGAAACTGTTACAGAAATCAGTGAGAGATTTAAAGAGAAACTGCAGCTGAACAGAAATAGTGGAGCTTTAACCATCAGGAACATCAGCAGGAACCATTCTGGAGTTTATTTATTACACGTCATCACTGAAGATCTCTCATCTTGGACTTTCAGAGTCAGTGTTTATGGTGAGTACATTTGAAACGTTCTAAATACAGTGTGTAATGATATGAAACCTCAGTTTTTTCTTTACAGTGCTCCTGTGTTCTTTTTTTTACCCACTGAAGTATCAAGTGAAACATAATCTGGCAGTCAGATTTATTTGATTTTGTAATAATACTTCTGACCAACCAGAATCCAATGGTGCTTTGTATATGATCTTCGTGAGGCACAAGCTCTTATCTGATTTTATGGTATGAGTTTAAACATGGACATGAGAGACCTTCAGTGATGACTTGTGATGAATAATCTCCAGAATGGTTCCTGCTGATGTTCCTGATGGTTAAAGCTCCACTGCTTCTGTTCAGCTGCAGTCTCTCACTGATTTCTGTAACAGTTTTGCATTTAAACATCTGACTGTTCAATATCTTTTTCTCTGCTTTCTCAGCTCCATAAAACCACTGAATCTGATGTGTTCATAAACACAGACATTATTACATACTACAATCTCAATTCCAATAAAAACAGGACACTGTTTAAAATGAAAACAGAATACAATATTTTGTAAATCTCATAAATATGTTTTCTATTCAGAATAAAAGAAATCATAAATTATAAAATTATAAAGAAAAAAATGTCATTTGGAATTTGACGGCTGCAACACGTCTCAGAAAAGTTGGGAGAGGGCGATGTTTCCCACTGAGTAGCATCATGTCTTCTGTCCGTATCCATCTGGGAACTGAGGAGACGAGTTGCTGAAGTTTTGGGGAAGAAATATTTTCCCATATGTGTCTGATACAGGATTTAAGCTGCTCAACAGTTCTGGGTTTCCTTTGTTGTATTTTTTTTTTGTTTGTTTCTTGATATTGTTATAGATGCAGTAAGCAGTTAACATTGACTTGTTTAAATATAAAAGGTCTTCCCTTATAAAGATGTTTTCTGAATGGAAGCATTTTTTACTCTAAAACCTGTCACTAGCGTTCAGCATTGAGCCTTTCCAAATGTGTAAGCTGCGCATTCCACAGTGGTAAAAACGAGCCTGATGATCCATCTCCTCTTTAGTCTGGAGGACGTGGCGTCTATGGGTTCCAAAAAGAAAGAGAAATTTCAGTTAGTCTGACCGCAGAACAGTTTATCACTTTGCCTCAGTACATTTTAAATGAGCTTTGGCTCAGAGAGAGTAGCAGCGTTTCTGGATCATGTTCACGCATGACTACTTCTTTACATTTTAGAGCTTTAACCTGCATTTGCACATGAAATGGCAAACTGTGTTCACAAACACTGATTGATCCATAATTTGTAGACAGGCATTCACAGAGTGGTGAAGCTCTGCCCATATTTACTTTTGAGAGTCTCTGCATCTATACACTATTTATACCTAATCATCTTACTGACCTGCTGTCAATTAACCTCATTAGTTGCAAAATATGATGCAGGTTTCCTGAGTGCAGCTGGAGATGAGATGGTCACATTGCAGGAAGTGGAAGGAACCACTATAAATCTCCATACTGGGATTACTGGAATTCAGAGTGATGCTCAGATTCAGTGGTTTTATGGACCTGAGAAAGCAGAGAAAAAGATATTGAACAGTCAGATGTTTAAAGGAGAAACTGTTACAGAAATCAGTGAGAGATTTAAAGAGAAACTGCAGCTGGACAGAAGCAGTGGAGCTTTAACCATCAGGAACATCAGCAGGAACCATTCTGGGGTTTATTTATTACAAGTCATCACTGAAGATCTCTCATCTAGGACTTTCAGAGTCAGTGTTTATGGTGAGTGATTAATGTCTCCTTCTTGTACATGTTTTGTCTCAATACTTAATGACTAATGGAATGTATGTTTGTGTTTTTTAGCTCCAGTATCAACTCCAGTAATAAATGTAAGAAGAAAAAGAAGTTGGTTCTCCACAGAGTCGTGTTCCCTCTTGTGCTCTGTGGAGAATGGAGAAGATGTGAAATTATCCTGGTACAGAGAGAATGAGAGAATCTCCATCACCAATAACACAGATCTCAGTGTTCCCCTCAATCTCCCACTTCAAATACAACACCATGAGAAGAACACGTATATCTGTGTGTCTGCAAACTCTGTCAGCAATAAAACTACTTCTCTCAGCATCACACAGCTCTGTGTTCACAACTCAGGTACATCAGAGAGATGAAACTCATCATTTAAATATTCATGCTGGAGTGATCTGATTGGTCAATAAATATTGTAGATAATTTAATATACATTATAACATTATAATATTTACAGGACAATCAGATGGTTCTCGTTCACTGCTTCCTGTCCTGATATCTGCTGGAGTTTTACTGCTTGTCATAATAACAGCAGGATTTTTGTGGATTTGGAAACACAACAAGGTAAAAGACGATTCTTCTCTCCGTTCTTGTGTTTAATGAAGATTTCAGGTTTGTCGTTTATTAAAATAAACCTGTAATGATTTTTCTGTCTTTAGTGTGTAAATAAACTGGAGGAAGTGATTTACACTGAGGTGAAAATTACAGCTCACAGTGCAGAGAGAAGTCAAAAGGTAAAGGTTTAAATAAATATAAGTTTTGGAAATGATCCTGACATTTTACTGTTGTGTTTTACAGAAAGAATGTTCCAGAAGAACAGACCATTCAGAGCTGGATACCTTTGTTCTTTATTCAGTGATGAAGATCGCATAATGTCAAATAAAACATACATTTTATTGTAAATATTTTAAATAATTTGGTCATAAATGCATTGAAAGCTTAATAGAATTTTTAGAACGTGTAGGTTTTGTTTATTAGCCAGTAATTTCCATCCTTTAACAGATTTCTGTAATAAATAGTTTTGCTGGTGTTTAAACTTGTGCTCACTATTGTCTTTCAAAAACTTATGTTTAGCAAAATATAACGTGTGGAAAAATGGCAAACTAATGAAGAAAATACTGAATGACATAAACACATGTGAAGCCACTTTCAACTATTTAGTTTTCTTTATCTGTTTATTTTACTATACAATAAAAAACTGACAGTTATTGTAAGATTGAGTGTCTTCAGTCACATCCATGCCAATTTCAAGCTTTATAGCAATGCACACTTCGACCACAAGGGGGAAGCAGAACTCAATTTAAACTATAAACTTTTCCTGGCGGATTGAACCATTTGCAAAACGCAAAAGAAAAAGTGGAGTTACGATTAATATATTTGTGTGCATGAATATTAATTATTCCAAATAATAAATTCTCCTTATCCTATTGCTTTTCTCTCAGTTGCGTTGTTTCCAGAAGTGTATGTTTGATAGAGTTTCTGTCCAATCAGATTTCAGCCATGTGTCGTCAGGGCCAAACAGATAGATAAACATGTAGCATATTTACAGCATATGATATAAATGTAAGCATATGTACAGTGAATAAATATAAAGGCTATAACAATGCAGAGACTTGTGGACATCATTAAGAAGTACAGATAATATATATATATATTATATTTGCACACATTATATACACATATACATGAATGTGAACTGATGGGTAGAATTACAGTAAAGATATAAAGATACATATAGATAAAACAATAGTGCAGATGTAATGAGGAGCAAAAAAGATAAACTAAGTAATATGTACATGTATAGTACAGAGAATATACAGAGGTTTTTGTTTGTTTTTTGTGATCTAGCTGATCCTGAACCTTCTGGTGCATATGTTCCTGTAACTCTTTCTGGATAAAAGAAGGTAGAACCGTTTGTGACTGGGATGTGAGGAGTTCCTGGTGATGTTATGAGCATTTAGAAGGTTCTCAATGGCAGGAATGTGGTTCCAGTGGTGTGTTGGTCAGGTTTTAACCCCCTTTGCAGATCTTTCTGTTCAGACACAGTGGAGCTGCCGTACAACACCATGATGGAGTTGCTCAGGATGCCCTCAGAGATGCAGCAGTAAAAACTAATTAAAATCACAGGGGACAGATGAACTGTAATAATTCTCTTTGCAACATTTCTTGCGAATGTTCAAGAAATATTTTGTGTATCAATCAATAATATTATTATAATAAGAACCAACACTATCCTTAATATAATACTACTTTTATAGTACTACTTCTATACTTCTATAGTACTACTTTTATCTATAATTTTACTTGTAACACACAACAGTTAATGTCAGGATCTGAATCAGGGTGAGACTTTATCACTACTGTGGAACAAATGTGATTCTTTAATCACAGAAACATTAATACATTTCATATCATGATCATTTTAACACTTATTTCTTTAGATCTTTACCTCTTTAACTCTCTCTGTGCTGTGAGCTGTAACTCTTGAAACTGGTCAATCTAAATACAGAAAAATAACATTTATTAAAAATGGAACAAAAATAAATCTGTACTCGAAAACTCCACACACGTGAACAGAAAGTTACTTGCCTTGTTGCTTTTTCTTTTCCAGCCACATCCACACAAATACAGATATTATTATTAACACAATCACTCCAGCAAATATCAGGGCAGGAAGATGAGAACGAGAAACTTCAGATTGTCCTGTAATAAAAGATGGTAATGTACAGTAATAATAAATGTAGTGACAAATAAACACCAGTCATGATACTAAAAGAAATAAACCATAAAACACAATGTTCATCATCAGTAGAACAGAAATCAGATCAGATTCTTAACCAGTCTGATCTTCAAACCAGTGAATATAAAGTTCATTTCCCCTTTAACCCTCAGTACCTCTGTCTCACTCCTACATGAATATTCATGATTCTGTTCATAACCAGAACAAAGTGGTGGAGTTTCGTCTCTCTGATGTACCTGTAAGACTTTTGCTTGATCCTGACCAAAAGGTCGGCCCCCCCCCCGAGAACACAGCATGGATGCCCGAGAGGGGTGTGGGCCAGGATGTGAGCCTAACACGTTTTCCTCCAGGACTCACGGCAGGGGACTAACGACCCTGCAACCCCCCTTTCGAGAACCAGAACATTTCCTGGAATACAGTAGGCTCCCCGGAGAGCTACCCTTGGTCTTGACCACCACATCTCCATACAAATGGTGGATCTGCAGACAAGTGTCTGACCCCTCTTCCCCTCCTTTTCCTGTTACATCCTCAACACAGAACATTCTACAGCACACGGATGATTATGTGTAAGAAAGGTCATATCACATGTAAATAACGACAGAAAATGTTCATGTTTCTTTTCTTTACAAAGGTTTATCGCGACTGGTACACAGGTCCCATTCCCACAGCAATAGAACAAATAATAAAAAAAGGTTTTAATAAAGTTAAAGAAAACATAACTCTATACAAGGGGCATGCCCCACTACAGATGTATACAGGCGAGGTGCCTCCCACAGGTCTGTAAGAACCAATCAATGCAAACTTCCATGACTAAATAATGTTTACATAATGCTTACTCTATCTGGGTATTTAAGGAGAACTGACCAACAATTCAGGGAATCTGTAAACAGATATCCCGCACGATTACTGTGTGTAGTCTCGTACCAGGTATGAAAGGTTTTATATTTCCTGTTTAAATGTAAATACTATTGGTTTGTATTTATGTTTTATTTTAATTGAACTATAAATTGGCTTTGAATTGTGATTTTCTTACCTGGTTAATAAATTGTTATGTTTAATTTTATTCTGTGTTGCTCGGTAAATGTTGACACTGCAAGTAATAACGTTGCATCCGCAGTTACCGTAAGGACTGGAAATCAGGCTAGGATCGGCCTAAATCCCAGTTAGATAGTGAATAACACATCAACTGAGGATTTTAGAGATACGACTAGCACTTGGCGTTAGTTTAAGTGTACTTAGAAGCGTGGAGGCTAACAATATGTATTTCCGTTTAGAGTAACATTTCTAATCACTCTAAATAGGGTCAGCCTCAACCTCTGATTATTTCAATATTATTCTATTCATTATCTGTGGTTAGAAATAATTATTGTAATAATTAAGTGTCACCTCTAAGGGGACTAAATAAAGTATGTTTAAAGTTGAGCACGCAGAGAGCGGCCGCAAGCATATAGTCCAACCTCTGGCAGCGACCAATACTGATTCGCTTATGACCGTTGACCAGTATGTTAATTATAGGGCCCATACTAGGATCTTGTGCGACTGTGTGAACCGAATGAACGAGTGTAATGCCAGAGCTTAATCAGAATAACTAGACAAACATCCATCAAAATTATACTATCAGTAAAATAACAACCTATGCAAATATTTATTGTTTTATCTAAATGGAGTCAGATAAAAGGTCAATAACAAAAATGAAGTAATACATTAATCCAAATCGTATTATCTAATGTGAAAGGAAAGATTAGAATGCGCGAGAATCCTTCGCCACGCCTCTGGAAACCGTCGTTGGACCAGTGGGTGGTAAGTTCGTTCCTTTTTGCCTATTAGAAGTGTTGAGGGAAAGTTTTGCACACCCAATATAGACACATAAATTAGAACGGGCCGGTATGCCCATTGTTAGACCGGAGACCGTTGAAATCCGGTGGGGCATAAGAATTTAGAGAAAACATGGATTCTCAGGGACATTATAGAAGCAGTGTAGAGGAGGAAATAATGGAAACAGCCGTGTTAAAGCTAAAAAACACCCTTGTTCTGTTAAAAGAAAAGGGACTAAATCTCACATGGAGCAATAATGAAATCATATCCTGGTATTCTGCCGAGGGCCATAAACTGAAAACAAAATTTAAATATAAAAAGACTCCCCTCGCTATTGTTTACCTGTTGCGTCGCAACGATTTGACAACCATAACCAAAAACGAGCGGACAATAGCAAGCATAAAAGAGATTGAAAACTCACGTTCCGATGAACTAACAAGGCTACGAGCTCAGGTCGACTCGTTCGCATACGAAAAACAAAGCTGGGCAAGACAGAGCGAGACAATGGCTAAAAAAATTCACGAACTTAAAAAGAAACTCAAAAACGGTAACAATTATATATCCGCGCTCGAAGACTGCTGCGATCATTCGGGTGTCCCCGTAGCTGCAATTAAACAAGCAGCCATAAATGACATGTTGAACACCGGAACAAAAAGCGATAGCGAAGATGATGAAATAACTGCGTTAGGGGCTAAAATGCAGAGAGATGCTCGTAAACGAGCTCCAATGCAAGAGCCTGAGGGTGCTAATCAGATAAGCCCAATGAAAACGAGAGCAAAATCGAACGATGTTCCGCAAAATTCAGTCAAGTAGCCGTACTAAAAACCGTAACAAACGCAAACGACGAGATTACAACTATTAGTCGTCCATTAACATGCGAAGAGTGTTCACGACATAAACAGGTCGTAGGGATGATGCCTCGAAAGGGCCCGTTCCAGCCATATTGGGAAACTTTAATGTTACAAGCAACAGTATACAGACTAGAAGTCCGAGACGTGTGGCAAATAGCACTCCTCACCATTCCCGAGGAAATTAAACCAAAATTGACCGCTGAAATGAAATCCGGAGACATAATAGAGAGAAAAAATGACGAAACCAATGATGCAATTTATGAACGGTTAAAAGCGGCTGCTAAACTTAAGAGGGCCAACCTACGTAGACTGGGACAGAATTTTAGATATAAAACAAGCACCCAACGAAGTGTTTGAAACTTATGCGGAGCGACTATGGGTAACATATAAAGAGCATTCTGGGTTTGAAGATGCAAGTCGTGATAATGAGGTATTGTTACAAATGATAAAAAATCACGCTGGCCCCCCGATCCAAAAGGCACTGTTAAATGGTGTGGATCCAGCAGAGAACACATTTAGAGCAGTAGTAGACTGGGGCACAAAAATAGAAAATAGATGGAAAAATAAACCTCGCGCCGTTGCGTCCACACAGTGGACAACAGAAGGACAGGGCAAGGATAAACCCTACCCGAGATCCCAACACAAATATTGTAACTTTTGCAGAAAAAACAATCACCACACCAAAGACTGCTTTAAAAAACATGGGGACAGACAGCAAATGCAAACCCAAACCGATCCCTCTGAAAAGACCGCGGAGCTAGTTAACATACTGCTCGCCACATTAAAAAAACAAAATGAATCACAGAACGGAGCAATCGTTGCGAGTTCGGCGCCAGAAAAATACAGTTTCCCATAGGGGTGCGTGGCCTCCATTGCTATAGGGAACATAATTAAGAGCGGCAACCGGATCAAAATAAGAGCTAATTTAGGAGGCCAATTAGCTGATGTACTTATTGATACCGGCGCAGCATGCTCATGTACAAACATTCGATTGCCATTAACAGACGAAACCATACACATAAAAGGCATCGGCGACACGCTAATGGTAGCAACACAAACCCAGCCCGCTCGACTTGACTTAGGCATAGCCATAATTGAAGAACCTTTCTGGTACTTGCCAAACAACAGTGAGGGGACTGTACTGGGAATGGACATTATGAAAAAACATGGTTTTGTCATTCATTGTTTTGAAAAACAAATTGAAATTCAAACTAATAAGACAGTGAAAAAACGTCCACCACGGAACGTAGTCAGCATTATGTCCATCTCCACTACAGATCCCATTCAACAGTTGATTGACAAGCACAGCGCTGTTTGGGCTAATCATGAACATGACTGTGGCCTGATTGATTTTGTTGTGTGTATTGAAGGAGAGCCACCTCCCCCACAAAGACAATACCGCATCAAGCCTGAGGCTGAAACAGCAGTGCATGAAATAGTCCAGCAGCTTGAAATCAGAGGTATAGTCAGACGATGTAGTTCGACCACAAACTCTCCGTGTCTGCCCGTTCCAAAACCAAATGGTAAATGGCGTCTTTGCATTGACTACCAACGTCTTAACAAAGTTTTGCCCAAAGCTACACCCATCGTTGCAAACCCCTCAACCTTGTTGACACAAATCTCCAATAGAGCATCGTGGTTTACCGTACTCGATATAAAGAATGGTTTCTGGTCCATCAAGGTTAGACGTGAAGACCAATGGAAATTGGCCTTCACTGTGAACCAAATACAATATACCTGGCAACGCGTACCGCAGGGTCTGCATAACTCACCATCGATTTTTCATCGTGCGTTAGAGGACGCACTACAACCCGTAATTAGAACCGGTAATGTAATGCACTATGTCGACGACATACTAATTGCAACCGAAGACTCATTCGATGAGCACTTACAACTTGTCGATGAAGTGCTGTTAACACTAGGTAAAGCTGGCTTTAAATTGAACAAAGAAAAGGCCCAAATTGCACAAAAACAAGTTCAATACCTAGGTTATACAATCACCCAAAGCCACAAGGCATTGACAGAGGACAGACGTAAATGCGTTGCTGAACTGCCTCGTCCGCACACACTAAACTCTCTGCAGAAAGTCTTGGGTACCGCAAATTACTTAAGAGATTTCATCCCTGACTTTGCAAACATAGCCGCGCCACTATACGCCCTCTTAAAGGGAAAATCAAAACCGTCTGATGTCCTCGAATGGGCAGAAGAACACGAACAGGCTTTTACAGATTTAAAACAACAGCTGTGTGCCGCACCCGCTCTGGGTTTGCCCAATCCATCGAAGCCTTTTCATATACAGATTGATGCGCATGAAAATACTCTGAGTGGAGTGCTAGCACAAGACCACGGAGGAAAGTTGCGCCCGATTGCATACTATAGCCGTAAGAAATCTCCCGTTGAACAGGGATTCGACCCATGTACACAGCACGTTCTTGCGGTCCATTGGATGTTAACAACAACAGAACCCATTGTTGGTTTTCAATCTGTTGTCGTGCACACAATGCACACGCCAGTGCAAATGCTGTTACAGGGCCGAATCAAAGGAGTATCGTCGCAAAGACTGGCGCGATGGTTGGCAGACATCCAAGCGCAACATTACTATGGTAAACGCAAGAATTTTACCACATCTCTTGGGGGAGATGGAGGGCCACCCACACACATGCCAAACGAAACATGAAATACAAAGTCCAGTTTATGATATACAATTTGACAATCAAACACCAGTATACATTGATGGATCCAGATATTGGCATGATGGCAATTTTCATACAGGATGTGCCGTGTGGACCCCCCACCCCCTCAACTCAGATTCAAAACAATTGTTAATAAAATTGCCAGCAAACAAATCCGCACAAGAAGCTGAATTGATTGCATTGCTTGAAGCCATTAAAACACACCCAGAACCACTTTGCGTGTACACCGATAGCAGATATGCATATGGCGTCGTCCATGACTTTATGGCTCAATGGCAATTACGAAAGTTTCTCACATCCGCTGGAAAGCCAATAAAACATTTTGACACAATCACCGCGATTTGGCAAGCAATTAAAACACACAACTCTCCAATCTCAGTCATTAAAGTACGCGCGCACATCACTAATAGCACCGACGAGCACGAGAAAAATAACAACAACGTTGACAAACATGCAAAACTTGCAGCCACTAAAGGGACTGAATGGCAGCCTGGCGAGCTGATTGCCCTTCTGTGAGTGCGATACAGGTTGCTCCCATTGACTTAAAACAATACCAGCAAGAGCTATGGGTGTCAGACGGAGAACTTGTACCGCAACTGCAGCAGGATCAGCTAATCAGCATCGTAGAAGGTATGATTCTCAGAGATGGTAAATACATCGTTCCAGAGGCCCTCCAGAAACCAGTGATTAAATTATACCATGATTATGCGCATGTATCAGCTCCCAAAACACAACAGCTGATACAGAAAAACTTCTGGTGGCCAAAAATGGCATCAGACATTGAGAGATGGTGCAACACATGTCTCATATGTGCCACCATCAACCAGGGTAGAACTGGACGTACAAACTTGTGTCGCCCAGAACCACCCAAAGGACCATGGGAATTCTTACAGCTAGATTTTATTGGTCCATTACCCACTGCCAAGGGGATATCGCTATTGTCTCGTCATAATTGATAAATTCTCTAAATGGGTAGACGCAATTCCAACTCGCGACAACAGCGCACGCACCGTGGCACGGTAATGGCAAATCAAATCCTGCCAATCTGGGGAACACCAACTCAGATCGAGTCTGACCAAGGAACACACTTCACAGGTCAGATAATGAAACACATATGTGAAATGCTACATATCAAACAAAGATTTCACGTTCCATACAGGCCGCAAAGCTCAGGTATGGTGGAACGGGCAAATCGTTCGATAAAAGAAAGCATCTCCAAACAAATAATGCAACATCAAAACAGGTGGACTGATGCACTGCCAACAGTTCTGACAGTCTTGCGAGCAACCCCATCCAAAGCCACAGGCATCAGCCCATTTGAACTCATGACAGGCAGAGTCATGAAACTACCCATAGACCCAGAAATTACCCCAGCAGATCTGGGACCCCTTGTGCTTGCAAAACAACAGACTGTACTAACACAATTACAACAAAGACTGGCAGTGTTACAAACACAAACCACCTTAAAACAGCAACAGTCTGACCTAATGAATGATGCACAATTTAACCCAACTTCTGAGATCAAATTTACCGAGGGTGACATGATCATGATTCGGGTGTTTATAAAACAGGGTCCATTCACACCCAGATGGCATGGACCACATGAGATAAAAGCTTTATGCAATAGCTGTGTGGCCATAAGTGTCAAGGGGAAGTTGAAATGGTACCACATGTCCCAGTGCAAAATCTTCAAAGGTTCTGCTAATCAATAATTATTAAAGTTTCTCTCTGTTTCATCTCCTAGGTTGACTGCAGCAATTCCATGGAGACCGGACGAGAGGAAAGTTTCTGGACCCACTTGCATCAAGCTGGGTCAAAGGGTTTCACTCACACACACACTGGAATGTGGGAGATGGGTATGGAAATACACTAAGAGGTCATACACATTTTTCAGTACACTTTCAACCAGAGAACTAGTCACGTGGCCTCCCGGAGTAGTACCGGAACCAAATTGCGCAACTAAAATTTGCTGTAAAGTAGGCTCTGACCATCTCCCTATAGTAAACATTTCAGGTGACACACCGGCACGCACATCTTTTCACAACATAACGGCCTGGTATCAACTTAAAGCAGAACCAGGAGCAAAAATTGGGAGTATGCGCACTCTCTATGAAAAAATCAACAATGGATTAGATCCTAAAATCTGTTATTTAACCAAAAATTTAGAACCCGCAATATATAGGTGTACACACACTGAAACAATCAACACTACGCATATGAGTCATACCGAATATAAATTTGATATAACTTCATATGTACCTCATAAAAATCAACCTGAAGCCTTTGTCTGGACTAGCCGGAGAGAAGGCATGTATTGCGTGGGAAAATGTGTCAATGACCCAGATAATTACACCGGGCCACAGAATTGCTCATGGATAATGAAACATTGTTTTAATTTAACCACTTGTGGATATAGCAAACCAAAGGAATGTCCAAAACTATATCCTATTCCTCCTGGTGGACTGATTAAAGGAATATTAACAAGACATTATTTCATGATGTGAATCTAGTGATGACACATGTATCATACAATATTTCCAACATCCTATCTGCTTATATCAATCACTGTGATTACAATGATAAGACCTATGCATGGCTACAGTCACGAATCGATGATTTAATTTATGACTACAAAAACAGACTTGCCGTGCAAATCTCACCTGCACGCTCAAAACGAGACCTACTCGAAACATAGCAGGTCTCTTCGGCTCAGTTAATTCCATTGCTAACAACTACAAAATTACCAAACAATCACAATTCTCAACATGGTTTGCGAACCAGGTGGCCACTGGTTTTCAACATATCACAAATAGCAATGAAAATATCATAAAGCGGTTCGATCCGAAGCGCAGGCGCTTCTTGCGATCAGCCACACATTATTCAACCAAACCCGTACCATTGAACGTGACTTAGCCTGTAGGACATATGCACAAGATCTATTCACTGCTGCTAGACAAGAAATCCTAGATCTTCGCCTGTACAAAACGCCTAGACATGTTTTGAATGACCTCATAGACATCTTAGATCTACATAGGTGGTATGAATCAGGAAAAATGAAAATGTAAGATATTCTGAGTTACTATCCACCATAATGATGTTTACAGGAAATGAATGTAATGGATGTATTGGATTTTTCGTCAGTTTTCCTTTGATACACCCAGATCAGGTTTTCCAAATTCCACTACCATACGCTCGATTGGCGTGGTAGTGAAGGATCAGGTAATTAAATGGGATCACCTCACTGGATACATGACACAAAAGGGTACTGAGACCTTGTTTACCAGTCGCACATGTTGCCATGAAACACACAATTATGTTATCTGTACATGTAACACTTTGCAACCTTTCTCTCCCAACAACACCAAACTTATTAATGTTCAGTCACTGCATGGTTATTCTGATGTTGTCCAGGTGTCTCACACACAGTGGTGCGTTGTCAGTGAAATGAATTCCTTTACCTACGGAGGACTGACCTGCTCTGCTAATCACTCGTTCTGTTTGGAAGTGACAGAGGACTTTTCAATGGGCCAAGTCAACATTTTAGGAAGATTGCCACTGGACACAGAGACCTCACCATGGTGGGATGACACTTTCTATGAGCAAGGCACCCAAGCTGTGGTTGACGCGATGGACCTGACACAAAGACTGATCCTGCAAACTTAATACCACCTAAACCAAGCACAGGTTGAAACCAACCTGGCACGAAAGACGGCACAACTTTTATCCAGTTCATCCACTTGGTCAGCACAGTACACCTACACCTGGTGGGACTGGATGTTCCGGGGATGTGCCATTGGCAGTGCCCTGATCTTCACCTTCACCATGCTCCAGTGCTGTTACTTCAGACACCTCATACGATCTACACAAGAATCCACACACGCCGCCCTTGCCCTCAGCCCACTGCAGATACCCGTGTTCCAAAGACTCTAAAAAATAAATAAATAAATAAATAAATTGCTTTGTCTGACCCCGCAGGTACCCTATTCAAATTACCACGGGCCAAGTGGGGAAACCTGTAAGACTTTGCTTGATCCTGACCAAAAGGTCGGCCCCGAGAACACAGCATGGATGCCCGAGAGGTGTGGGCCAGGATGTGAGCCTAACACGTTTTCCTCCAGGACTCACGGCAGGGGACTAACGACCCGCAACCCCCTTTCGAGAACCAGAACATTTCCTGGAATACAGTAGGCTCCCCGGAGAGCTACCCTTGGTCTTGACCACCACATCTCCATACAAATGGTGGATCTGCAGACAAGTGTCTGACCCTCTTCCCCTCCTTTTCCTGTTACATCCTCAACACAGAACATTCTACAGCACACCGGATGATTATGTGTAAGAAAGGTCATATCACATGTAAATAACGACAGAAAATGTTCATGTTTCATTTCTTTACAAAGGTTTATCGCGACTGGTACACAGGTCCCATTCCCACAGCAATAGAACAAATAATAAAAAGGTTTTAATAAAGTTAAAGAAAACATAACTCTATACAAGGCGTGCCCACTACAGATGTATACAGGCGAGGTGCCTCCCACAGGTCTGTAAGAACCAATCAATGCAAACTTCCATGACTAAATAATGTTTACATAATGCTTACTCTATCTGGGTATTTAAGGAGAACTGACCAACAATTCAGGGAATCTGTAAACAGATATCCCTTACGATTACTGTGTGTAGTCTCGTACCAGGTATGAAAGGTTTTATATTTCCTGTTTAAATGTAAATACTATTGGTTTGTATTTATGTTTTATTTTAATTGAACTATAAATTGGCTTTGAATTGTGATTTTCTTACCTGGTTAATAAATTGTTATGTTTAATTTTATTCTGTGTTGCTCGGTAAATGTTGACACTGCAAGTAATAACGTTGCATCCGCAGTTACCGTAAGGACTGGAAATCAGGCTAGATCGGCCTAAATCCCAGTTAGATAGTGAATAACACATCAACTGAGGATTTTAGAGATACGACTAGCACTTGGCGTTAGTTTAAGTGTACTTAGAAGCGTGGAGGCTAACAATATGTATTTCCGTTTAGAGTAACATTTCTAATCACTCTAAATAGGGTCAGCCTCAACCTCTGATTATTTCAATATTATTCTATTCATTATCTGTGGTTAGAAATAATTATTGTAATAATTAAGTGTCACCTCTAAGGGGACTAAATAAAGTATGTTTAAAGTTGAGCACGCAGAGAGCGGCCGCAAGCATATAGTCCAACCTCTGGCAGCGACCAATACTGATTCGCTTATGACCGTTGACCAGTATGTTAATTATAGGGCCCATACTAGGATCTTGTGCGACTGTGTGAACCGAATGAACGAGTGTAATGCCAGAGCTTAATCAGAATAACTAGACAAACATCCATCAAAATTATACTATTAGTAAAATAACAACTTGTGCAAATATTTATTGTTTTATCTAAATGGAGTCAGATAAAAGGTCAATAACAAAAATGAAGTAATACATTAATCCAAATCGTATTATCTAATGTGAAAGGAAAGATTAGAACGCGCGAGAATCCTTCGCCACGCCTCTGGAAACCGTCGTTGGACCAGTGGGTGGTTCCCCGCCTTACATACCTGAGTTGTGAACACAGAGCTGTGTGATGCTGAGAGAAGTAGTTTTATTGCTGACAGGGTTTGCAGACACACAGATATACGTGTTCTTCTCATGGTGTTGTATTTGAAGTGGGAGATTGAGGGGAACACTGAGATCTGTGTTACTGGTGATGGAGATTCTCTCATTCTCTCTGTACCAGGATAATTTCACATCTTCTCCATTCTCCACAGAGCACAAGAGGGAACACGACTCTGTGGAGAACCCACTTCTTTTTCTTCTTACATTTATTACTGGAGTTGATACTGGAGCTAAAAAACACAAACACACATTTAATGCACATTAAATCTTCAAAAGTCAAAAGTAAAAACTTTTAACTTTTAACATTTAATTCTGACTGCTACAAACCACTGACACTGGAGACTCCTTCCATTAATCTTTATGTATCACCTCCTTACAGATCAGTGATTATACACACATTTAATGAGTTTATGTACAGCTGTACACGTCCACATGAATAAATAATAGAGATGATGATGTTTTATTACAAGTGCAGGAACATAAACTGCAGCTACACTGCTGTCAGCACTTTAATTTAATATCACTGGTGTACAATTCAGCTCTGATTGCTCTTTTTATGTTCAGGAAGTATTGAGACTGAACATGGACATGAAGGACACATGAAACACTTTTACTCACCATAAACACTGACTCTGAAAGTCCTTGAATAGAGACGTCGAGTCATGACGTGTAATAAATAAACTCCAGAATGGTTTCTGTTGATGTTCCTGATGGTTAAAGCTCCACTGCTTCTGTTCAGCTGCAGACTCTCTTTAAATCTCTCACTGATTTCTGTAACAGTTTCTCCTTTAAACATCTGACTGATCAATATCTTTTTCTCTGCTTTCTCAGGTCTATAAAACCAAACTATATGAGCATCAGTCTGAATTCCAGTAATCCCAGTATGGAGCGTTATAGTGGTTCCTTCCACTTCCTGCAGTGTGACCATCTCATCTCCAGCTGCACTCAGGAAACCTGCATCACAACTTCAGGTTCATCATTTCACTCACATAAAATGTATTCACTTTATTCATGATTAACATCAGTTTTAAAAAGAAAGACACAAACTTACAGCAGTAAAAGATGAGAAAAGTCCTGAGACTTCTGATTCCTGCTACAATGTTCACCACCATTTTTTCAGTTTTGGGATCGATTTAGTCGACATTTCTGGAGCTGCTTTTTACAACTAGACTTCCATTTCTGTTGGAATTTTGCTGATAAAATGTGATTACAAGATTTGGAGCAAAACCTCAAGCAATTCCAACCAGCAGGAGATAAATTTCAGTAGTTAATCATAAACATTACAATACAACAAATACTAATAACACTTTTAAACTTCTTCTAAACAGCATTCTGGTATTCTCTTGGACAAATCCTACCCAATCACAGCAGTCTAAACATCTATTCTTATAGTCTACACCAAAATTTACTCAGGCTTCCACTAGTTCATCTAATATTTTCTGAACGTTTAAAGTAAATATGAACAAACTCAACAGCAAAAACCTCCACACACCTTCACCATTTACTTTAAAGAGCACAAACTAAAACCTAATCACAGATTCCTTCTTTGCTTAATGTTAAAGGATGTGTCTGAAATATGAGGGTCTGAGTGTGTAATTTAACACTGGCCTTAAACTGGTGAAACCAGTTCCCATTATGCCAAGTGTCTGTCCTGTAAATACAGTAAAGAACACAGTCATGTGAACTCAGAACCCAGGGGCTACACAAGACAGCATAAATGAACAAAAGTAACAGAACTACACCAAAGTAAATAGAACATTTAAAGTAACATAACATTAGCAGTAAATTCCATCTGTTTGTTATGAAGTACCATGACTTTGTTCACACATGACATTTAAACACATAACAAAAGTGAAATTTTTATTATTTTTTTTCAATGTGTGTGTTTTGAGGAATTTGTTTAAAACTACGATGTTCCTGGTCAAAAATGACCCGCCATTGGAAATAAATGGGTAAGACTTCAGTTAGTGTACTGTGCTTTATTATGGTCATAATGTTCCTTTTGTAGCCATAATAAGTGTGTGTGTGTGTATATATGCAGTCATGGCCAAAAATATTGGCACCCTTGCAATTTCCTCAGAAAATTTTTCTAATTGCAAATGTTTTGGTATTCACGTGCTTATTCTTTTTGTTTGCACTGCAACAACACAAGAAAAAAGTTGATAAGATTTCACACAGAATTCCAAAAATAGACTGGACAAAATTATTGTCATGGACAATCTCAAGGCTGCAAGTTCATCTCCAGAGATTAACTCCATCTTATTGTTCCTGTGTCCACTGTGTACAATATCATCAAGAGGTTTACAGCCCATGGCACTGTACTGTAGCTAACTTCACTGAACAAGGACGGAAGAGCAAAATTAATGAAAAATTACAACGAAGGATTATTCTAATGTTGGATAAAGAACCCTGATTTACTTCCAAACAAATTCATGCTGATCTGCAGACACGGGGTTCAACAGTGTCAACTCGCACTCTCCTTCACCATCTGAACATACCACTTTGAGTCAGGCCTGGTTGACTATACAATATAATAACACATTTTAGCAGTCTGCCAGTGGGAGACATAAGCACAGAGACATAGTCAGAAAGATACAAAACATAAAGACATAAAGACAGCAAAACATCACAGCACCCGATCATGAAGACAATAAGCCAAAAAGAACAGACACAAAAGGGTGAACTTTACACAAATATAGTAACGAGACACTGAAAAATTTTAGAGCAGATTAGGGAGATAAATGACAACATACCGGACTCTGCTATCCAGCCAGAGGTGGCAAAAGTACACACATCCATTACTTAAGTAGTAAGTACAGATCCTCATGGTATAAAATACTCGGGTAAAAGTTGAAGTACTGATTATACTTTTTTACTCAAGTGAAAGTAAAGAAGTCTTGGCTCAGACATGTACTTAAGTAAAAAGTAGTTTGTGTCGCCATTATGAGGGAAAAACCCACAAAACGCCATCTAGAGGGTTAATTGTGTAAAACATGGCGGATTTGGTGTTTGATTTGAGACTTGGCGCATAAATAAAACAAAAGTTTACTGATTAAAAATATTTTTATCTGGAGTTTAATAATTTATTTTATATCTAAGTAAAGAAAGGACGTCGTGGATAAATGTATTTTTTGCCGAAGGTTTTAATTTCGCCTATTTTATATTTAGATATTTATTTATGTATTTAATTTTTTTATAAAAATGGTAAAAACAGAAATGCTGAATTGATAGCATTAATAAAATTTAGTGCCGTTTACAATAATTTAAATTTTGACAGCCAAATATATATATATATATTAATACAAAACAAATTAAAAATGTTACCGAATGAATGTGTCCAGGCTGAAGATCCACATATAGAACACAAGCAGAGAAAAGATGATGATGATCATCAATGTGTCTGTTCTCAGTCATGTTCTCATCACTGACTCCCTCTGTCTCATCCACGTTAACCCCAAACTTCTTACTGCCTTCTGCCTGCTGATTCTTATCTCCATAAACTAGTCTACATCTGTGCTGAGTGAGGGTCAGGACTTTATACACCAGCGGAGTGAAAAAGACGCACAGTAACAGGAAATCAGTTGTTCAGCTGAAATCGGCGCACAGTGGAAATAAAAAAAATATTTCACCAAATCAATGAATTAAAACTAAAGTAACGAGCCGGGTTTGAAAATGTAAGAAGTAAAAAGTACAGATATTTGTGTATATTTGTGGAAAAATGTAATGAGTAAAATTAAAAAGTGAAAATAAATAGTGAAGTAAAGTACTGATACCAGAAAAATCTACTGAAGTACAGTAACAAAGTATTTGTACTCCGTTACTTCCCACCTCTGTATCCAGCTAACTGGGCTACTGCGCTGACTGTGACTGTGTTGAGGGAGGTGAAACTCGAGGTGGTGGTTTGTGTTTATATCTTCGATACTTGGTGCCAAAATGCTGCTGTTGTAAACAATGTTCTCTGCTGGAGTTTATTATGAAGTGGCCGACCCTTCTAAGTACAGAGGGAATTCCCAGTGATTTTACTCGTCACTGTTTACACCCCCCACTGCTAACAACTGCAACTGAATCGAGGTACTCAGTGAACTTCACCAGACTATCAGCGAGCAACAGACAGCACACCTGGATGGATTTCATCATCACTGCTGGGGACTTTAATCACACAGATTTAAAGTCTTTTCTACCAAAACTTTATCAGCACATAGACTTTCCCACAAGGGGCAATAACACATTGGACTTGGCATACATAAACAGCAAACTAGCATACAAAGCCTCCCCACCACCCCCCTCCCCCACCTCAAATTCTCTGACCACATCACCATCATGCTCAGACCTGTGGATTTGGCAATGATTATTTCCAGAAAAGGAGGAGCTGGGACCAGAGGTAAATCTAAAAACAGTGGTTCAATCCACCTTGTTCCCTTGTGGGAATCTTGTCTCAAAGGGGTAGAGATCTAAATTACCTTAAACTCCTCCTCCTGAACAATTATTTTTTTTGTGCTCAGGAAAACAATAGGGGCAACTTTGTACCACTACCACTGAGGGTGTCTCAATGCTTTCAGGTCAAAAACATGTTTAATTTTACTCTTGAAGGTTCTTTTAGCAATTTTCCATAAAGTCGTCTTAGAGGTCACAAAGCTTGTGTTTGTATAATAATTCAGATAAAACACAATGAAGGATTGTGGGACGTCTCGATCTGTGCATTATTATCAATAAAATTAAAATTGTGTTTTTAAGTGCTTGATTAAACCACTTCACCATTTAATCTGATATAATTATTCATTTTTAATTGTGATCAGGTTCAGAAATGTTCAGATAAATACAAACTAAATCTTTTATTAGTAGAGAAAAGGAAAAAATCACGAGGCAGCACATGTCCTAGTTTGTACACTGTTTTGTGGTTTGGTTCTCAGTGTTTAGCACACAGTGAAGGGGAAGTGGTGATGTGCATGTAGACTGAAAAAAGCATCTTGTGACGTGTTTAAAATGTAAAATAAATGTTTCATACAAAGGCGTCTGATTAACGCATCTCTGTTACTGTACTCTATACTCCACACTGATCTCCTGTATCTGTGCTAGCATGAGGTGCTTCTCCAGACTATGAACATGTTGCTGTAGGAGAAAATGAGACTGGTCCTCTGTAAACTGTAGGAAGAACTCTGAGGAGAATTCTGTGTGATCTGATGTAAATTAATGTCAGTAAATGTTTAAATCCAGATTGGTGCAGGAATGTGTGTAGTGAGCGTGTACACACTCAAAGCACCAGACTGAACTTCCGCATTTTGTGGTTTGGACGATTATTAATGCAACACTACGTACAGCAGAAACAAAACTGAAGAGTGTGGAACTAAACTCACATCAACATTCTACACTGACGATCATATTGATGAATATTTGATCAAAATATCAGGATGTTTCAGGCCTCCATCATCCTGCTGTGCTGTAAGTTTACATTTTCTTTCACCACAGAAGAAACTGTAAATATGTGTTTTTAGGAAATAAAAAAGAAGTCGATATTTAAATAAAAAACTATCAGATATTATTTACTTAAATGGTCTTATGTCAAGAGAAAAAAAATATAAAGACAAAATAAATAATAATAATAATGATGTTAAAAATGATAAATTATATTGTAACTATTCTTTATTTGTGATAAATTATTTTATATGACTGAAATATAAAGTGAGACACAAACGTCTGATTTTAATAATAATAAAAGATAAATATTTAAAAATGTAATTTGATTGTATTAATATTAAATATTAAAACTGCTCTATTCGATTGTTATATAAACACGTGCTTCTAGAAAAGATTGAAGGAAAACGTGTCTGAACAAAAGAATAAACACAGACAACATTACAAACTGCTTCTATTTAAAAGGGAAAATAAAAAATGTTGAATATTCAATTTAAAATCATCATTTCTATAAATTCATAGACTTTTGAGTATTTTATTATTTTATTGTAGAATATCTAGTTATAGATGCAGTTCTGAAGTACGATTATAATATATATGTGTTAGAGAATCAATCAGATTCCCAGAAAACTGTATATAATGTGAGTGAAATGATGAAGCTGAAGCTGTGATGCAGGTTTACTGAGTGCAGCTGGAGATGAGATGGTCACACTGCAGGAAGTGGAAGGAACCACTATAACGCTCCATAGTGGGATTACTGGAATTCAGAGTGATGCTCATATAGTTTGGTTTTATGGACCTGAGAAAGCAGAAGACATTATATTGAACAGTCAGATGTTTAAAGGAGAAACTGTTACAGAAATCAGTGAGAGATTTAAAGAGAGACTGCAGCTGAACAGAAGCAGTGGAGCTTTAACCATCAGGAACATCAACAGGAACCATTCTGGAGTTTATTTATTACAAGTCATCACTGGACGTCTCTCATCTAGGACTTTCAGAGTAAGTGTTTATGGTGAGTGTTTAATGTCTCCTTCTTGTCCATGTTCTGTCTCAATACTTAATGACTAATGAAATGTATGTTTGTGTTTTTTAGCTCCAGTATCAACTCCAGTAATAAATCTAAGAGGAAAAAGAAGTGGGTTCTCCACAGAGTCGTGTTCCCTCTTGTGCTCTGTGGAGAATGGAGAAGATGTGAAATTATCCTGGTACAGAGAGAATGAGAGAATCTCCATCACCAATAACACAGATCTCAGTGTTCCCCTCAATCTCCCACTTCAAATACAACACCATGAGAAGAACACGTATATCTGTGTGTCTGCAAACCCTGTCAGCAATAAAACTACTTCTCTCAGCATCACACAGCTCTGTGTTCACAACTCAGGTACATCAGAGCATTTAAATATTCATGCTGGAGTGATCTGATTGGTCAATAAATATTGTAGATAATTTATTACACATTATAACATTATAATATTTACAGGACAATCAGATGGTTCTCATTCACTGCTTCCTGTCCTGATATCTGCTGGAGTTTTACTGCTTGTCATAATAACAGGAGGATTTTTGTGGATTTGGAAACACAACAAGGTAAAAGACGATTCTTCTCTCCGTTCTTGTGTTTAATGAAGATTTCAGGTTTGTCGTTTATTAAAATAAACCTGTAATGATTTTTCTGTATTTAGTGTGTAAATAAACTGGAGGAAGTGATTTACACTGAGGTGAAAATTACAGCTCACAGTGCAGAGAGAAGTCAAAAGGTAAAGAATGAAATAAATGAAAGTTTTAGAAATGATCCTGACGTTTTACTGTTGTGTTTTACAGAAAGAACATTCCAGAAGAACAGACCATCCAGAGCTGGATACCTTTGTTCTTTATTCAGTGATGAAGATCGCATAAATAATTTGGCCAAAAATGCTTTGAAAGCTTAATACATTTTTTAGAACGTGTACGTTTTGTTTAATAGCCTGTAATTTCCATCTTTTACAGATTTCTGTAATAAATAGTTTTGCTGGTGTTTAAACTTGTGCTCACTATTGTCGTTCAAAAACTTATGTTTAGCAAAATATAACGTGTGGAAAAATGGCAAACTAATGAAGAAAATACTGAATGACATGTACACATTTGAAGCCACTTTCAACTATTTAGTTTTCTTTATCTATTTATTTTATTATACAATTAAAAACGGACAGTTATTGTAAGATTGAGTGTCTTCAGTCACTTCCACGCCAATTTCAAGCTTTATAGCAATGCACACTTCGACCACAAGGGGGAAGCAGAACTCAATTTAAACTATGAACCTTTCTTGGCGGATTGAACCATAGTGTATGTTTATGATAGAGTTTCTGTCTAATCAGATTTCAGCCATCACATGTCGTCAGGTCCAAACTAGATAGATAAAGATGTATCATATTTACAGCATGTGATATATATGTAAGCATATGTACAGTGAATAAATATAAAGGCTATAACAGTGCAGAGACATGTGGACATCATTAAGAAGTACAGATAATATATATATATATATATTATATTTGCACACATTATATACACATATACATAAATTTGAAATGTTGGGTAGAATGTACAGTGAGGATATAAAGATAGATATAGATAAAACAATAGTGCAGATGTAATAAGGAGCAAAAAAATATAATACGTATAATGTACATGTATAGTACAGAGGTTATATATAGTGGGGGTTTTTTGTGATCTAGCTGATCCTGAACCTTTTGGTGCATATGTTAATGTATCTAACGCTCGACTCATCAGAGAGAGAAATGTTTCATATTGTCCACTGCCCAATATTTCCACTGTAGCAGCTTGACTAAGACTATTGACCCAGTGGAGCTCCTGAGAAACAGTTCTGGAGGAAACAAGGGGTTGAGGTGCACCTTTAATTCTGACTGTTACAAACCACTGACACTGGAGACTCCTTCCATTAATCTTAATTTAGCACCTCCTTACAGATCAGTGATTATACACACATTTAATGAGTTTCTGTACAGCTGTACACGTCCACATGAATAAATATTAGAGATGATGATGTTTTATTACAAGTGCAGGAACATAAACTGCAGCTACTCTGCTGTCAGCACTTCAATTTAATATCACTGGTGTACAATTCAGCTCTGATTGCTCTTTTTATGTTCATGAAGTATTGAGACTGAACATGGACATGAAGGAGACATGAAACACTTTTACTCACCATTAACACTGACTGTGAAAGTCCTTGAGTAGAGACGTCGAGTCATGACGTATAATAAATAAACTCCAGAATGGTTCCTGCTGATGTTCCTGATGGTTAAAGCTCCACTGGTTCTGTTCAGCTGCAGACTCTCTTTAAATCTCTCAGTTTCTCCTTTAAACATCTGAATGATCACAATCTTTTTCTCTGCTTTCTCGGATCCATAAACCCAAACTATCTGAGCATCACTCTGAATTCCAGTAATCCCAGTATGGAGAGTTATAGTGGTTCCTTCCACTTCCTGCAGTGTGACCATCTCATCTCCAGCTGCACTCAGTAAACCTGCATCACAACTTCAGATTCATCATTTCACTCACCAACATTTATTCACTTTATTCATGATTAACATCAGTTTTAATAGAAAGACAGAAACTCACAGCAGTAAAAGATGAGAAAAGTCCTGAGACTCCTGATTCCTGCTACAATGTTCACCACCATTTTTTCAGTTTTGGCATTGATTTAGTTGAGATTTCTGGAGCTGCTTCTTCTATTTATGTTGGAATTTTGCTGATAAAATGTGATTACAAGATTTGGAGCAAAACCTCAATCAATTCCAACCAGCAGGAGATAAATTTCAGTAGTTTATTATAAACATTACAATACAACAAATACTAATAACACTTTTAAACTTTTTCTAAAGAGCATTCTGGTATTTTGTTGGACAAATCCTACCCAATCACAGCAGTCTAAACATCTATTCTTATCGTCTACACCAAAATTGACTCAGGCTTCCAATATTTCATCTCATATTTTCTGAAGGTTTAAAGTAAATATGAACAAACTCAACAGCAAAAACCTTCACACACTTATCCGATGCAGAGAAGCTCATCCATGCGTTCATGACCTCCAGAATAGACTACTGTAATGCATTACTAGGTGGATGTCCTGCGTCATTAATAAACAAGCTACAGTTAGTTTAGAATGCAGCAGCCAGAGTTCTTACAAGGTCAAGAAAATATGATCATATAACCCCAATCTTATCGTCCCTACATTGGCTTCCGGTTAATTTTCGAATAGACTACAAACTATTACTTCTCACTTACAAAGCACTAAATGGTTTGGCTCCCATGTATCTATCCAGTCTTTTAACACGCTACAATCCACCACGCTCCCTGAGATCTCAAAACTCTGGGCTTCTAGTTGTTCGTAGAATAGCAAAGTCCACTAAAGGTGGTAGAGCATTTTCACATTTAGCTCCTAAATTCTGGAATAGTCTTCCTGACAGTGTTCGGGGCTCAGACACACTCACCCAGTTTAAGTGTAGATTAAAAACATATCTTTTTAGCAAAGCCTACACATAACACACATCACACATCATAACCTTGTGCTCCAGAACATCTGATCACATGCCCATTATCAACTTGTGCTGTTAATATCATGAACAGCAGCTACGCTAATTCCTCTCCACTGCTTCTCTTTCTCTCCCCATCCCGAGACACCCTAAGGTTTGGCCAGCTCCAGTCACCTCCCACCTCGTGATGATTACGGACCTTTGAAGAAGTAGATGCCGAACTCGCAAACATCCCGAACCATCTAGAGACGTACCAGTGCCATTTGGATCCCGCTACATGTGTGGAGTTTGACATTGGACCTCCTGGAGTTTTTAAAGGCTCTTGCATGGAGAAGCTGATGCTGGATCTGTGATGATCACAAATGCTGAGCTCATAAAGCTACTAACCATATAGACTGTATAAGACTGCAGAAAGAACATCACTTATAATCTTATACTCCAGTAATCATGTTAGTTCTCACTCTCCAGTGTTGTGTATTGTTGAAAGATTTATGATCAAACTCTTGATGTCACCCAGATGAGGATGGGTTCCCCTTTTGAGTCTGGTTCCTCTCAAGGTTTCTTCCTCATAACATCTAAGGGAGTTTTTCCTTGCCACAGTCACCACGGCTTGCTCATCAGGGACAAATACACACCATTCACCTTCACTGTTGATTTGTGTAAAGCTGCTTTGAGACAATGTCTGTTGTGAAAAGCGCTATACAAATAAACTTGACTTGACTTGACTTGACACACCTTCACCATTTACTTTAAAGAGCACAAACTAAAACCTAATCACAGTTTCCTTCTTTGCTCAATGTTTGAGGATGTGTCTGAAATATGAGGGTATCTGAGTGTGTAATTTAACACTCGCCTTAAACTGGTGAAACCAGTTCCCCATTATGCCAAGTGTCTGTCCTGTAAATACAGTAAAGAACACAGTCATGTGAACTCAGAACCCAGGGGCTACACAAGACAGCATAAATGAACAAAAGTAACAGAACTACACTAAAGTAAATAGAACATTAATTTGTTTGAAAAATCCTCCTGTTGTGTCAAATCTGACTGATTTAAAGTTTCCTATCTGATAAACTGCAGTAAATTCCTGTTTTTTATGAAGTTCCATGACTTTGTTCACACATGACATTTGAACACATAAAAAAGGAATTTTTTAAAACATTTTCTTAATGTGTGTGTTTTGAGGAATTTGTAATAAACCACGGTGTTCCTGGTCAAAAATGACCCGCCATTGGAAATGAATTGTTAAGAATTGGTGTGTGTGTGTGTGTGTGTGTGTGTGTATACAGTCTTGGTCAAATATTGGCACCATTGCAAATGTTTTGTTATTCACGTGCTTATTTTTTTTGTTTGTACTGCAACAACACAAGAAAAAGAGAAGAAAAGTCAAACTTGATAAGTTTCACACAGAATTCCAAAAATAGACTGGACAAAATTATTGTCAGCTTGTCAAAACTGTAACAGTAACAGGTGTGGGCAATCTCGTTATCACTTTTAAAACCATTTAACATGAAGAAAAGTTCACACAACCTTTGTGTGTCACACTGAGCATGGAGAAAAGAAAGAAGTGTAAAGAGTGTCTGTAGATTTGAGAGAAAAATTGTGGAAAAACATGGACAATCTCAAGGCTTTAAGTTCATCTCCAGAGCTCTTATTGTTCCTGTGTCCACTGTGTACAATATAATTAAGAGGTTTACAGCCCATGGCACTGTACTGTAGCTAACTTCACTGAACATGGACAGAAGGGCAAAATGAATGAAAAATTACAACGAAGGATTATTCTAATGTTGGATAAAGAAACCTGATTTACTTCCAAACAAATTCATGCTGATCTGCAGACACGGGGTTCAACAGTGTCAACTCACACTCTCCTTCACCATCTGAACATACCACTTTGAGTCAGGCCTGGTGGACTATACAATATAATAACACATTTTAGCAGTCTGCCAGTGGGAGACATAAGCACAGAGACATAGTCAGACAGATACAAAACATAAAGACATCATGACAGCAAAACATCACAGCACCAGATCATAAAGACAATAAGCCAAAAAGAACAGACACAAAAGGGTGAAATTTACACAAATAAAATAACGAGACACTGGAAAACTTTAGAGCAGATTAGGGAGATAAATGACAACATACCGGACTCTGCTATCCAGCTAACTGGGTTAGTGCGCTGACTGTGACTGTGTTGAGGGAGGTAAAACTTGAGGTGGTGGTTTGTGTTTATATCTTCGATGCTTGGTGCCAAAATGCTGCTGTTGTCTGTAAACAATGTTCTCTTCTGGTAGAGTTTATTATCATGTGGCCGACCTTTCTAAGTACCGAGAGAATTCCCAGTGATTTTACTCATCACTGTTTACACCCCCCACTGCTAAAAACTGCAACTGAATCGAGGCACTCAGTGAACTTCACCAGACTATCAGCGAGCAACAGACAGCACACCTGGATGGATTTCATCATCACTGCTGGGGACTTTAATCACACAGATTTAAAGTCTTTTCTACCAAAACTTTATCAGCACATAGACTTTTCCACAAGGGGCAATAACACATTGGACTTGGCATACATAAACAGCAAACTAGCATACAAAGCCTTCCCACCACCCCCCTTCCCCACCTCGAATTCTCTGACCACATCACCATCATGCTCAGACCTGCGTAAAGACCGATGGTGAGAATCACCAGACCATCCAAGAAGGAGGTACGTGTGTGGCCCGATGGTGCGCAGTCCGCCCATAAAGACTGTTTTGACACAACAGAACGGACATCTTTAAAGAAGCAACTTACAATGACCACAAAGACATAGAGGAATATACTGAGGCTGTTACTGCTTTTATCTCAATGTGCACTGATGATGTCACACACATATATTACACAAGTACACTGCTGTTACCTCATACAAAATCTGTCTATATTGCACTGACTGCCTATACAAACTTTCTATATTGCATTGACAATGAAAACACTCGATGAGAGAGAAGAGAAATAGTATTGTAATTGATCTGTTTGTCTGCACATATGGTGGTAAAAACCTTAAACCTTGAATAAAGCGCAAAGTGTAGGGAGTGGGGGCCCAGTGGCGGCATCTGGTGGCAAAAAACAGAAGCACAGTCACAAAATTCTCCCAGATCCTGACACTTCTAATGTGTTATTTGGAAAACTGTGGACTTCAAATAGCAGAAACGAAATCCGACACACTGGACCTAAAAGCAAAACTCCACACTTTGAGTCAGTTATCACAGAAAAATTAGCAACAGACTAAAGAACATCTACCCTGGCTGTATAACAGGGGTCGCTTATGGAAATTTGCAACGAATGATAATGTGCCATGTCAAGCTCTAAATTACTTATATAGTAGCGAGAACCTTTTAGGAATAAATGGCATGTCACTTATACTGCCATATCAAGCCTTAAACTCCTTCCCCTGAACAACTAGTTTTTTTGTGCTCGGGAAAACAATAGGGGCAACTGTGTACCACTACTGTAGAATTCTGTGAGATCAGAGCAACCAGGTAGAAGTAAAAACACCTGATAATTCTGCCTGAAAATTGGTAACATTAATAGTTGGAACTTTAAGACAAGATTGCCACAAGTGAAAAAGGTGGATTGAACCACTGTTTTTAGATTTACCTCTGGTCCCCCCAGAGGTACATTTTACTCTTGAAGGTCCTTTTAGCAATTTTCCATAAAGTCGTCTTAGAGGCCACAAAGCTTGTGTTTGTATAATAATTCAGATAAAACCCAATGAAGAATTGTGGGACGTCTCGATCTGTGCATTATTATCAATAAAATTAAAATTGTGTTTTTAAGTGCTTGATTAAACCACTTCACCATTTAATCTGATATAATTATTTATTTTTGTTCAGATAAATACAAACTAAATCTTTTATTAGCAGAGAAAAGGAAAAAATCACGCAGCAGCACATGTCCTAGTTTGTACACTGTTTTGTGGTTTGGTTCTCAGTGTTCAGCACACAGTGAAGGGGAAGTGGTGATGTGCATGTAGACTGAAAAAAAAAAACATCTTTACTTTTTCTTTTTTTAAGCCTGTGACTTGTTAAAAATGTAAAATAAATGTTTCACACAAAGGCATGTGATTAACGCATCTCTGTTATTGTACTCTATACTCCACCCTGATCTACTGTATCTGTGCTAGCATGAGGTGCTTCTCCAGACTATGAACATGTTGCTGTGGGAGAAAATGAGGCTGGTCCTCTGTAAACTGTGAAGAATTCTGTGTGAACTGATGTAAATTAATGTCAGTAAAAGTTTAAATCCAGATTGGTGCAGGAATGTGTGTAGTGAGCGTGTACACACTCAAAGCACCAGACTGAACTTCCGCATTTTGCGGTTTGGACGATTATTAATGCAACACTACGTACAGCAGAAACAAAACTGAAGAGTGTGGAACTAAACTCACATCAACATTCTACACTGATGATCATATTGATGAATATTTGATCAAAATATCAGGATGTTTCAGGCCTCCATCATCCTGCTGTGCTGTAAGTTTACATTTTCTTTCACCACAGAAGAAACTGTAAATATGTGTTTTTAGGAAATAAGAAAGAAGTCGATATTTATATAAAAAACTATCAGATATTATTTACTTAAATCGTCTCATGTCAAGAGAAAAAAAATATAAAGACAAAATAAATAATATTAATATATTATATATTATATTATAATAAATTATAGAAGTCGATATTAATATAAAAAACTATCAGATATTATTTACTTAAATCGTCTCATGTCAAGAGAAAAAAAATATAAAGACAAAATAAATAATATTAATATATTAATATATTAATATATTAATATTAATATATTAATATATTAATAATATATTATAATATATTATATATTATATTATAATAAATAACTTATTTATTTGTGATCAATTATTTTATATGACTGAAATATAAAGTGAGACACAAACGTCTGATTTTAATAATAATAAAAGATAAATATTTAAAAATGTAATTTGATTGTATTAATATTAAATATTAAAACTGCTCTATTCGATTGTAATATAAACACATGCTTCTAGAAAAGATTGATTTAAAAGGGAACTTAAAAAACGTTGAATATTATATTAAAAATCATAATTTATATAAATTAATAGACTTTTGAGTATTTTATTACTGTATTGTAGAATATCTAGTAATAGATGCAGTGTCAGGGAACCACCTGCCACGCCCTCTTTGGTGGCTCTCTATGCCTCCACTCTCCATAGAGCTCCAGGTTAAACCACGCACACCTGGAGCTCATCATCACTCATGCCTCCACTCTCCATAGAGCTCCAGGTTAAACCACGCACACCTGGAGCTCATCATCACTCCACCCGCTCCTACATAAACCCCTCACTCACATTCACTCCCGTTCGTTATTGTTTGTGTTGGACTTCCCGTACTGCATGTTTTGTCGTTCCGGCTTTCGTACAGGACTTCTGTCATCCGTTTCATCCGGACTCCAGAATCCCGTACCGGCTCGCTTCCCTCCTGTGCATCTCGGGTCAGCTCGCTTCTCCCTATCGCTACTCGGACTGTCTTTCTCAACCTAAGGACTGCCGTGTGTGTGTGTGTGTGTGTGTGTGTGTGTGTGTGTGTGTGTGTACCTCTCTCACACGCATGCCATTAAAACCCGAGCGAGCTGTACTCCGGCTTCCGCCTTTTGTTTCGCTCACACCGTGACAGAATAACGAACCTCCTGAAAAGGATATAATTTACAAAAAAAAAAAAAAAAAAAAAATGATCGGGTTGCTGCCGTGGTCCCGGCGCGAACCGAACCTCGGAGGTAGGATTCGCTCTGCCATGATGAAGCGGCAGCCAAGCTCCGCCTCGGGAAAACCGGAAGTCCGCTGCCGTTTCACGCGGATCATGCTCGGCAGCGCCACGCCCCTGTTATGACGTCATGGATTTCCCGGCTCGCTTCTCCGGCGACAGGGCTGGGTGGGGCGGATTTATACGGAGCGTTGGTGAATATATAGACTTTTATTCATCCTCTTACCCCACTGAAGCAGGCAAGATCGCACTCCACATTTCTCTGCTGTCTGGAGAATCCCTCTCTCTGGCCAGTGAGTTGTGGGCGCCTCTGGTGGTCGGCTCGTCGCCCGGTTTATCCGGCTTCTCACCGGGAACTAGGGATGGTCACCGCAGATCTCCACCATCTCTCTCCCGTTACAGCACGACTCCGCTCCAGTGTTTGCGAAGAGCTCCGTTCCGCACCAGAGTTTCCCGGACAGCTCCTTCCCGCTCCAGGGTTTCCAGGACAGCTCTGTTCCACTCCAGGGTTTCCAGGACAGCCCAGCTCCGCTCCAGGACCTCCAGGAGATCTCCGCCCTGCTCGAGGCCCTTCAGGATGGCTCCACTCCGCCCCAGGGCCTCCAGGAGATCTCCGCCCTGCTCGAGGCCCTTCAGGATGGCTCCACTCCGCCCCAGGGCCTCCAGGAGATTCTCAGCCTGCTCCAGGACCTCCAGGAGGCGTAGCTCCGCCCAGGACCTCCAGGAGGCGTAGCTCCGCCCAGGACCTCCAGGAGAGCTCAGCTCCGCTCCAGGACCTCAGGAGAGAACAGCTTCGCTTCAGGGTTTCCAGGACAGCTCTGTTCCACTCCAGGGTTTCCAGGACAGCTCTGTTCCACTCCAGGGTTTCCAGGACAGCTCCTTCCCGCTCCAGGGTTTCAGGACAGCCCAGCTCCGCTCCAGGCCTCCCAGAAAGCTCCTCTCTGTCACAGAGTGTCTTTGAGAGCTCCTCTCCGCTCCAGGACCTCCAAGAGAGCACAGCTCCACTCCAGTGCGTCCCGAGCACCTTTCCGCTCCAGAGTTTCCGGGACAGCTCCTTTCGCTCCAGGATCCTGAAGAGAGCTCGGCTCCACTCCAGGATCCCAGGCGAGCTCCTCTCCGCTCCAGGACCTTCAGGCGAGCTCCTCTCCGCTGCTGGACCTCCAGGAGAGCCCAGCTCCGCTCAGTGTGTCCCTGAGAGCACCTCTCAGCTCCAGCATGCCTCCGAGAGCTCCTCTCCGCTCCAGCATGCCTCCGAGCTCCTCTCAGCTCCAGCATGCCTCCGAGAGCTCCTCTCCGCTCCAGCATGCCTCCGAGCTCCTCTCCGCTCCAGCATGCCTCCGAGAGCTCCTCTCCGCTCCATAGAGCCTCCGAGAGCTCCTCTCCGCTCCAAGGCCTCCAGGCAAACTCAGTTCCGCCCGGAGCTTCCCAGAGCACTCAACTCAGACCCAAGGCTGCGAAAGGGCGTCGTACCGCCGCCTCACGGTCTCCCAGGCGGCGGCCCGCCTCACGGTCTCCCAGGCGGCGGCCCGCCTCACGGTCTCCCAGGCGGCGGCCCGCCTCACGGTCTCCCAGGCGGCGGCCCGCCTCACGGTCTCCCAGGCGGCGGCCCGCCTCACGGTCTCCCAGGCGGCGGCCCGCCTCACGGTCTCCCAGGCGGCGGCCCGCCTCACGGTCTCCCAGGCGGCGGCCCGCCTCACGGTCTCCCAGGCGGCGGCCCGCCTCACGGTCTCCCAGGCGGCGGCCCGCCTCACGGTCTCCCAGGCGGCGGCCCGCCTCACGGTCTCCGCTTGCCTCACTGTTCCTATGGAATTGAGGCCACGTCACAGGGTTCCTCTCCCGGTGAAGCCACGTCGCAGAGCTTCTCTCTGCCCCAGAGCATCCCTGAGAGCTCCTCTCCGGTCCACAGCGTCTCCGAGAGCTCCTCTCTGCTCCACAGCGTCTCCGAGCTCCTCTCCGCTCCACAGCGTCTCCGAGAGCTCCTCTCTGCTCCACAGCGTCTCCGAGCTCCTCTCCGCTCCACAGCGTCTCCGAGCTCCTCTCCGCTCCACAGCGTCTCCGAGCTCCTCTCCGCTCCACAGCGTCTCCGAGCTCCTCTCCGCTCCACAGCGTCTCCGAGAGCTCCTCTCCGCTCCACAGAGTCTCAAAGAGCCCCTCTCTGCTTCAGCACGTCCCGCCTCCGAGCTCCTCTGATGGCGATGTCTTGCCTCCGTGCGACTCCGAGGGCGACGTCACGCCTCTGAACTCCTCCTTTGACGACGTCTCGCTCCCGAGCTTCCTGGAAGGCGACGTCTCGCCCCAGAGCTCCTCCTTCGATGACGTCTCGCTCCCGAGCTTCCTGGAAGGCGACGTCTCGCCCCAGAGCTCCTCCTTCGATGACGTCTCGCTCCGAGCTTCCTGGGCGGCGTCTCGCCTCCGGGCTCCTCCGATGGCGGCGTCTCGCCTCCGGGCTCCTCCGATGGCGGCGTCTCGCCTCCGGGCTCCTTCGATGGCGACGTCTCGCCTCCGGGCTCCTCCGATGGCGACGTCTCGCCTCCGGGCTCCTCCGATGGCGACGTCTCGTGGGTTTGGGGCGTCAGGTGCCGCCTCAGGGGGTAATGTCAGGAACCACCTGCCACGCCCCTTTGGTGGCTCTCTATGCCTCCACTCTCCATAGAGCTCCAGGTTAAACCACGCACACCTGGAGCTCATCATCACTCATGCCTCCACTCTCTCTGACGCTCCAGGTTTAACGAGGCACACCTGAAGCTCATCATCACTTCACCCCGCTCCTACATAAGCCCCTCACTCACATTCACTCCCGTTCGTTATTGTTTGTGTTGGACTTCCGTACTGCATGTTTTGGCGTTCGGCTTTCGTACAGGACTTCTGTCATCCGTTTCATCCGGACTCCAGAACCCCGTACCGGCTGCGCTTCCCCTCCCTGTGCATCTCGGGTCAGCTACGCTTCTCCCTATGCGCTACTCAGACTGTCTTTCTCAACCTAAGGACTGCCGTGTGCGTATGTGTGCGCGTGTGTGTGTGTGTGTGTGCGTGTGTGTACCTCTCTCACATGCATGCCATTAAAACCCGAGCGAGCTGTACTCCGGCTTCCGCCTTTTGTTTCGCTCACACCGTGACATGCAGTTCTGCAGTACGACATTAATATGTGTTAGAGAATCAATCAGATTCCCAGAAAACTGTATATAATGTGAGTGAAATGATGAAGCTGAAGCTGTGATGCAGGTTTACTGAATGCAGCTGGAGATGAGATGGTCACACTGCAGGAAGTGGAAGGAACCACTATAACTCTCCATACTGGGATTACTGGAATTCAGACTGATGCTCAGATTCAGTGGTTTTATGGACCTGAGAAAGCAGAAGAAAAGATATTGAACAGTCAGATGTTTAAAGGAGAAACTGTTACAGAAATCAGTGAGAGATTTAAAGAGAGACTGCAGCTGAACAGAACCAGTGGAGATTTAACCATCAGGAACATCAGCAGGAACCATTCTGGAGTTTATTTATTACAAGTCATCACTGGACGTCTCTCATCTAGAACTTTCAGAGTCAGTGTTTATGGTGAGTACATTTAAAACGTTCTCATTACAGTGTGTAATGATATTTATCCTCGGGTTTGTTCTTCATGGTGCTCCTGTTTAATTTTTGTAAAAGTCCATAATCTTTCACACATTGAAGGATGAAGTGGAACATAATCTGGCAGCCAGATCTATTTGATTGTCTAATTATTCTTCTAACCAACCAGAATCCAAGGTGTAAAAGGGACTGCAGGACACATTCATGTGTAAATGATCTTCCTGATGCTGCAGTTTGTCTTCTGATGTCATGGTATGAGACAAAAACATGGACGTGAAGGAGACATGAAACACTTCACCAAGAACAACTACTCTGAAAGTACTAGATGAGAGATCTTCAGTGATGACGTGTAATAAATAAATTCCAGAATGGTTCCTGCTGATGTTCCTGATGGTTAAAGCTCCACTGGTTCTGTTTAGCTGCAGTTTCTCTTTAAATCTCTCACTGATTTCTGTAACAGTTTCTCCTTTAAACATCTGACTGTTCAATATCTTTTTCTCTGCTTTCTCAGGTCCATAAAACCACAGCGTCTCCGAGAGCTCCTCTCTGCTCCACAGCGTCTCCGAGAGCTCCTCTCTGCTCCACAGCGTCTCCGAGAGCTCCTCTCTGCTCCACAGCGTCTCCGAGAGCTCCTCTCTGCTCCACAGCGTCTCCGAGAGCTCCTCTCTGCTCCACAGCGTCTCCGAGAGCTCCTCTCTGCTCCACAGCGTCTCCGAGAGCTCCTCTCTGCTCCACAGCGTCTCCGAGAGCTCCTCTCTGCTCCACAGCGTCTCCGAGAGCTCCTCTCTGCTCCACAGCGTCTCCGAGAGCTCCTCTCTGCTCCACAGCGTCTCCGAGAGCTCCTCTCTGCTCCACAGCGTCTCCGAGAGCTCCTCTCTGCTCCACAGCGTCTCCGAGAGCTCCTCTCTGCTCCACAGCGTCTCCGAGAGCTCCTCTCTGCTCCACAGCGTCTCCGAGAGCTCCTCTCTGCTCCACAGCGTCTCCGAGAGCTCCTCTCTGCTCCACAGCGTCTCCGAGCTCCTCTGATGGCGGCGTCTCGCCTCCGGGCTCCTCCGATGGCGGCGTCTCGCCTCCGGGCTCCTCCGATGGCGGCGTCTCGCCTCCGGGCTCCTCCGATGGCGGCGTCTCGCCTCCGGGCTCCTCCGATGGCGGCGTCTCGCCTCCGGGCTCCTCCGATGGCGGCGTCTCGCCTCCGGGCTCCTCCGATGGCGGCGTCTCGCCTCCGGGCTCCTCCGATGGCGGCGTCTCGCCTCCGGGCTCCTCCGATGGCGGCGTCTCGCCTCCGGGCTCCTCCGATGGCGGCGTCTCGCCTCCGGGCTCCTCCGATGGCGGCGTCTCGCCTCCGGGCTCCTCCGATGGCGGCGTCTCGCCTCCGGGCTCCTCCGATGGCGGCGTCTCGCCTCCGGGCTCCTCCGATGGCGGCGTCTCGCCTCCGGGCTCCTCCGATGGCGGCGTCTCGCCTCCGGGCTCCTCCGATGGCGGCGTCTCGCCTCCGGGCTCCTCCGATGGCGGCGTCTCGCCTCCGGGCTCCTCCGATGGCGGCGTCTCGCCTCCGGGCTCCTCCGATGGCGGCGTCTCGCCTCCGGGCTCCTCCGATGGCGGCGTCTCGCCTCCGGGCTCCTCCGATGGCGGCGTCTCGCCTCCGGGCTCCTCCGATGGCGGCGTCTCGCCTCCGGGCTCCTCCGATGGCGGCGTCTCGCCTCCGGGCTCCTCCGATGGCGGCGTCTCGCCTCCGGGCTCCTCCGATGGCGGCGTCTCGCCTCCGGGCTCCTCCGATGGCGGCGTCTCGCCTCCGGGCTCCTCCGATGGCGGCGTCTCGCCTCCGGGCTCCTCCGATGGCGGCGTCTCGCCTCCGGGCTCCTCCGATGGCGGCGTCTCGCCTCCGGGCTCCTCCGATGGCGGCGTCTCGCCTCCGGGCTCCTCCGATGGCGGCGTCTCGCCTCCGGGCTCCTCCGATGGCGGCGTCTCGCCTCCGGGCTCCTCCGATGGCGGCGTCTCGCCTCCGGGCTCCTCCGATGGCGGCGTCTCGCCTCCGGGCTCCTCCGATGGCGGCGTCTCGCCTCCGGGCTCCTCCGATGGCGGCGTCTCGCCTCCGGGCTCCTCCGATGGCGGCGTCTCGCCTCCGGGCTCCTCCGATGGCGGCGTCTCGCCTCCGGGCTCCTCCGATGGCGGCGTCTCGCCTCCGGGCTCCTCCGATGGCGGCGTCTCGCCTCCGGGCTCCTCCGATGGCGGCGTCTCGCCTCCGGGCTCCTCCGATGGCGGCGTCTCGCCTCCGGGCTCCTCCGATGGCGGCGTCTCGCCTCCGGGCTCCTCCGATGGCGGCGTCTCGCCTCCGGGCTCCTCCGATGGCGGCGTCTCGCCTCCGGGCTCCTCCGATGGCGGCGTCTCGCCTCCGGGCTCCTCCGATGGCGGCGTCTCGCCTCCGGGCTCCTCCGATGGCGGCGTCTCGCCTCCGGGCTCCTCCGATGGCGGCGTCTCGCCTCCGGGCTCCTCCGATGGCGGCGTCTCGCCTCCGGGCTCCTCCGATGGCGGCGTCTCGCCTCCGGGCTCCTCCGATGGCGGCGTCTCGCCTCCGGGCTCCTCCGATGGCGGCGTCTCGCCTCCGGGCTCCTCCGATGGCGGCGTCTCGCCTCCGGGCTCCTCCGATGGCGGCGTCTCGCCTCCGGGCTCCTCCGATGGCGGCGTCTCGCCTCCGGGCTCCTCCGATGGCGGCGTCTCGCCTCCGGGCTCCTCCGATGGCGGCGTCTCGCCTCCGGGCTCCTCCGATGGCGGCGTCTCGCCTCCGGGCTCCTCCGATGGCGGCGTCTCGCCTCCGGGCTCCTCCGATGGCGGCGTCTCGCCTCCGGGCTCCTCCGATGGCGGCGTCTCGCCTCCGGGCTCCTCCGATGGCGGCGTCTCGCCTCCGGGCTCCTCCGATGGCGGCGTCTCGCCTCCGGGCTCCTCCGATGGCGGCGTCTCGCCTCCGGGCTCCTCCGATGGCGGCGTCTCGCCTCCGGGCTCCTCCGATGGCGGCGTCTCGCCTCCGGGCTCCTCCGATGGCGGCGTCTCGCCTCCGGGCTCCTCCGATGGCGGCGTCTCGCCTCCGGGCTCCTCCGATGGCGGCGTCTCGCCTCCGGGCTCCTCCGATGGCGGCGTCTCGCCTCCGGGCTCCTCCGATGGCGGCGTCTCGCCTCCGGGCTCCTCCGATGGCGGCGTCTCGCCTCCGGGCTCCTCCGATGGCGGCGTCTCGCCTCCGGGCTCCTCCGATGGCGGCGTCTCGCCTCCGGGCTCCTCCGATGGCGGCGTCTCGCCTCCGGGCTCCTCCGATGGCGGCGTCTCGCCTCCGGGCTCCTCCGATGGCGGCGTCTCGCCTCCGGGCTCCTCCGATGGCGGCGTCTCGCCTCCGGGCTCCTCCGATGGCGGCGTCTCGCCTCCGGGCTCCTCCGATGGCGGCGTCTCGCCTCCGGGCTCCTCCGATGGCGGCGTCTCGCCTCCGGGCTCCTCCGATGGCGGCGTCTCGCCTCCGGGCTCCTCCGATGGCGGCGTCTCGCCTCCGGGCTCCTCCGATGGCGGCGTCTCGCCTCCGGGCTCCTCCGATGGCGGCGTCTCGCCTCCGGGCTCCTCCGATGGCGGCGTCTCGCCTCCGGGCTCCTCCGATGGCGGCGTCTCGCCTCCGGGCTCCTCCGATGGCGGCGTCTCGCCTCCGGGCTCCTCCGATGGCGGCGTCTCGCCTCCGGGCTCCTCCGATGGCGGCGTCTCGCCTCCGGGCTCCTCCGATGGCGGCGTCTCGCCTCCGGGCTCCTCCGATGGCGGCGTCTCGCCTCCGGGCTCCTCCGATGGCGGCGTCTCGCCTCCGGGCTCCTCCGATGGCGGCGTCTCGCCTCCGGGCTCCTCCGATGGCGGCGTCTCGCCTCCGGGCTCCTCCGATGGCGGCGTCTCGCCTCCGGGCTCCTCCGATGGCGGCGTCTCGCCTCCGGGCTCCTCCGATGGCGGCGTCTCGCCTCCGGGCTCCTCCGATGGCGGCGTCTCGCCTCCGGGCTCCTCCGATGGCGGCGTCTCGCCTCCGGGCTCCTCCGATGGCGGCGTCTCGCCTCCGGGCTCCTCCGATGGCGGCGTCTCGCCTCCGGGCTCCTCCGATGGCGGCGTCTCGCCTCCGGGCTCCTCCGATGGCGGCGTCTCGCCTCCGGGCTCCTCCGATGGCGGCGTCTCGCCTCCGGGCTCCTCCGATGGCGGCGTCTCGCCTCCGGGCTCCTCCGATGGCGGCGTCTCGCCTCCGGGCTCCTCCGATGGCGGCGTCTCGCCTCCGGGCTCCTCCGATGGCGGCGTCTCGCCTCCGGGCTCCTCCGATGGCGGCGTCTCGCCTCCGGGCTCCTCCGATGGCGGCGTCTCGCCTCCGGGCTCCTCCGATGGCGGCGTCTCGCCTCCGGGCTCCTCCGATGGCGGCGTCTCGCCTCCGGGCTCCTCCGATGGCGGCGTCTCGCCTCCGGGCTCCTCCGATGGCGGCGTCTCGCCTCCGGGCTCCTCCGATGGCGGCGTCTCGCCTCCGGGCTCCTCCGATGGCGGCGTCTCGCCTCCGGGCTCCTCCGATGGCGGCGTCTCGCCTCCGGGCTCCTCCGATGGCGGCGTCTCGCCTCCGGGCTCCTCCGATGGCGGCGTCTCGCCTCCGGGCTCCTCCGATGGCGGCGTCTCGCCTCCGGGCTCCTCCGATGGCGGCGTCTCGCCTCCGGGCTCCTCCGATGGCGGCGTCTCGCCTCCGGGCTCCTCCGATGGCGGCGTCTCGCCTCCGGGCTCCTCCGATGGCGGCGTCTCGCCTCCGGGCTCCTCCGATGGCGGCGTCTCGCCTCCGGGCTCCTCCGATGGCGGCGTCTCGCCTCCGGGCTCCTCCGATGGCGGCGTCTCGCCTCCGGGCTCCTCCGATGGCGGCGTCTCGCCTCCGGGCTCCTCCGATGGCGGCGTCTCGCCTCCGGGCTCCTCCGATGGCGGCGTCTCGCCTCCGGGCTCCTCCGATGGCGGCGTCTCGCCTCCGGGCTCCTCCGATGGCGGCGTCTCGCCTCCGGGCTCCTCCGATGGCGGCGTCTCGCCTCCGGGCTCCTCCGATGGCGGCGTCTCGCCTCCGGGCTCCTCCGATGGCGGCGTCTCGCCTCCGGGCTCCTCCGATGGCGGCGTCTCGCCTCCGGGCTCCTCCGATGGCGGCGTCTCGCCTCCGGGCTCCTCCGATGGCGGCGTCTCGCCTCCGGGCTCCTCCGATGGCGGCGTCTCGCCTCCGGGCTCCTCCGATGGCGGCGTCTCGCCTCCGGGCTCCTCCGATGGCGGCGTCTCGCCTCCGGGCTCCTCCGATGGCGGCGTCTCGCCTCCGGGCTCCTCCGATGGCGGCGTCTCGCCTGAACACAGACATTATTACATACTACAACCCCATTTCTAATAAAAATGGCACACTGTGTAAAATAAAAATAGAATACAATAATTAAAAAATCTAATAAATCAATTTTTTATTCACAATAAAAAAATCCAATGTTTAAAATCATAAATTATAAAATTTTAAGGAAAAAAATGTCATTTTGAATTTGACGGCTGCAACACGTCTCAAAAAAGTTGGGAGAGGGCGATGTTTCCCACTGAGTAGCATCATGTCTTCTGTCTGTATCCATCTGGGAACCAAGGAGACGAGTTGCTGAAGTTTTGTGAAATGAATATTTTCCCATATGTGTCTGAAACAGGATTCTAGCTGCTTAACAGTCCTGAGTTTCCTGTGTTGTATTTTTTGTTTCATGATGCATCACATATGTAAATTAGAAATAGATGCAGTATGCAGTTAATATTGACCTACTCAAATATGCAAGGCTTCCCAGAAAAATGTTTTCCAGATGGAATCATTTGTTGCTCTAAAACTTGTCTGTACTGTTCAGCATTGAGCCTTTCCAAAAGTGCGAGCTGCCGATTCCACAGGCACTAATCCTCTGCACACCATCAAAGATTCAGCTTTTTTTACAACTGAGTGCTGACAACAAGCGAGATGATCCCTCTCCTGTGTGGTGTGGTGTGGTGTGGTGTGGTGTGGTGTCCATGGTTTCCGAAAATAAATAAACATTTTATTTGTCTGACCACAGAGCAGTTTTTCACTTTGCCTCAGTACATTTTAAATGAGCTTTGGCCAAGAGAGAGTAGCAGCGTTTCTGGATCATGTTCACACATGACTACTTCTTTGCATCATAGAGCTTTAACTTGCATTTGTGGATAAAATGCTAAACTGTTTTCACATACACTGATTGATCCATAATTTGTAGACAGTTTTTCACAGAGTGGTGAAGCTCTGCCCATATTTACTTCTGAGAGTCTCTGCATCTATACACTATTTATACCTAATCATCTTACTGACCTGCTGTCAATTAACCTCATTAGTTGCAAAATGTGATGCAGGTTTACTGAGTGAAGCTGGAGATGAGATGGTCACACTGCAGGAAGTGGAAGGAACCACTATAAATCTCCATACTGGGATTACTGGAATTCAGAGTGATGCTCAGATCCTGTGGTTTTATGGACCTGAGAAAGCAGAAGAGATTATATTAAACAGTCAGATGTTTAATGGACAAGGAGAAATCAGTGAGAGATTTAAAGAGACTGCAGCTGGACAGAATCAGTGGAGCTTTAACCATCAGGAACATCAGCAGGAACCATTCTGGAGTTTATTTATTACAAGTTCTTACTGGACGTCTCTCATCTAGGACTTTCAGAGTCAGTGTTTATGGTGAGTACATTTAAAATGTTCTCAGTAGAACATGTATTGATATTAATCCTTAGTTTGTTCTTCATCGGTGCTCCTGTGTCCTTTCTGAATTCTAATCCATCATCCATCACCCACTGAAGAAACAAGTGAAACATAATGTGGAGGAACTGCAGAGCAGGAAATTTTGTAGCTGTGATATTGTCAGATCTATTTGGTAAACAATTTGTCTTCTGACCAACCTGAATCCAGAATCTGATGGTGTGTTGGTGTAAAAATAATCGCAGGACAGATTCATGTGTAAATCATGTTCCTGATTCAGTTCTTCTATGCTCTGATCTGATTTTATGGTATGAGACTGAACGTGAACAGGAAGGAGATATAAAATATTTTGACTGACCATAAACACTGACTCTGAAAGTCCTAGATGAGAGATCTTCAGCAATAATTTGTAATAAATAAACTCTAGGATGTTTCCTGCTGATGTTCCAGATGTTTGAAGCTCCACTGTTTCTGTCCAGCTGCAGACTCTTTTTAAATCTCTCACTGATTTCTGTAACAGTTTCTCCTTTAAATATCTGACTGTTCAATATCTTTTATATTTTCTCTGCTTTCTCAGGTCCATAAAATAAATTTTTAAAAAGTTGGAACATTTTGTGAAAATAAAAGACAATGATTTAGAAAATCTCATAAATTCACATTCTTTTCAAAATAAAACAAAAATACATATCAAATGTTTAATCTGAGAATTTAAACCAATTTAAGACAAAGATTTGGTCATTTTGAATTTGACGGCTGCAACACGTCTCAAAAAAGTTTGGAGAAGGCGATATTTCCGCTGTGTAGCTTCATGTCTTCTGTCCCTATACATCTGGGAACTGAGGAGACGAGTTGCAGAAGTTTTGGGAGAGGAATATTTTCCCATATGTGTCTGATACAGGATTCAAGCTGCTCAACAGTTCTGGTTTCCTTTGTTGTATTGTACAGTCAAAAACTATCCTTTGTTTTTTTTTTTTTATTAAGCTTTTGATGATATCATGTCCTGTATATAATAAGATTTTCAAATGTTTTGCAATTCAATGTTAAGGAAAATTATTCTGAAATTGTTTCACAATTTGTAGACACAGATTGGTGAAGCTCTGGCCATATTTCCAAAATGTTTCTCCAGATATTTAACTGTAATATTTTTTGTTGTTGCCTTGTCCCAGCTGAGACGTGTTGCAGCCATCAAACTCAAAATTACCTTTTATTTTTTATCAAAATTGTATATTTCCTCCGTTTAAACATGTGATATGTTTTCTATATTTTATTGTGAATAGAATACGGATTTATGAGATTAGCAAATAACTGCATTTTGGTTTATTTATATTTTTAGTGTCACAACTATTTTGGAATCAGGGTTGTGGAGTATCTAGTAATAGATGCAGTAATATAGTACAATACTAATGTATACAGTGTGTGTGTTAGAGCGTCGATCAGATTCCCAGATGTGTTACAAACAATATATGATGGAAATGAAATGATGAAGCTGAAGCTGTGATGCAGGTTTACTGAGTGCAGCTGGAGATGAGATGGTCACACTGCAGGAAGTGGAAGGAACCACTATAACTCTCCATACTGGGATTACTGGAATTCAGACTGATGCTCGGATAGATTGGTTTTATGGACCTGAGAAAGCAGAAGAGATTATATTGAACAGTCAGATGTTTAAAGGAGAAACTGTTACAGAAATCAGTGAGAGATTTAAAGAGAAACTGCAGCTGAACAGAACCAGTGGAGCTTTAACCATCAGGAACATCAGCAGGAACCATTCTGGAGTTTATTTATTACATGTCATTACTGAAGATCTCTACTCTAGGACTTTCAGAGTCAGTGTTTATGGTGAGTACATTTGAAATGTTCTCATTTCAGTGTGTAATGAAATGAAACCTCAGTTTGTTCCTCTTAGTGCTCCAGTGTCCTTTTTGTACAAGTCCATCATCTTTCACAAACTGAAGGATCAGTTTCAGTATTTCCCCTTGGTGCATTTTTTTTACTCAGAATTTTCTACAAAGAAATGAATAGAAAACATTAAGCACTATTTTATGCAGATGAATTTTACATGCATGAATTGTGTAAAAATTATGATTGCAGAAGAGATTCATGGGTAAATGATGTTTCTGATGCAGTTCATCTACACTGATCTGATTTAATGCTAAGAGAATGAACATGGACCGGAAGGAGACATGAAACACTTTGACTCACCATAAACACTGACTCTGAAAGTCCTTGATGAGAGACATCCAGTGATGACATAAGAAATAAACTTCATTATGTCTCCGGCTGATGTTCCTTATGGTTAAAGCTTTACTGGTTCTGTTTAGATGAATCATTCCACAATGGCTGGCAGAGGAGAAGAAACTGATTTGGTCACAAGGACAGTTACAAATGGACTTTTCAAGAAAAATCCAAAACCGGTCAAAACAGTTGTCATGTTTTTTTATGAAGGGTTTATACTTTTGCATTTTCTTTCCTGTAGAAGTTGCACAAAAACACACAATTTGCCTGAATTTAAAATCCTCAGTAAAACCGTAACTACAGAAACATCCAGAGAAACACAGGAAACCCCGAGGTGATGTGATGAGGTTAAAGTGGATGCTTCTGCTGGAGATGATGTGTGTGAAGGTGCAGTTGTGGCTCCAGTGAAAGGAGACATGTTGATTTGTGTTCTTTGGGTTTTTTGCTGTAGTGATGACTTTTATTCTGACTGTATGAGATCCTGTGTGTGATGCAGCTCTGATCTACTGCACTTCTCTATAATACTGATGGATTCTGTAGACGTGACATCATAATGATGATATTCAGAGGTGGATGAATTCAGGCAGGACACCACTGAAAGTCATAGGGGTGAAATGTACGACCCGTCACGGCTCTAAACAAACACAAAATGTTCAAAATGAATAAAGAATAGTGAGAGTTGTCCTAGTTTGGTGAAGAGGTTTGTGGTTTGGTTCTCAGTGTTCAGCTCTCAGTCTCTCACACAGTAAAGGGGAAGTGGTGATGGCCGACCCTCAACAACTGATTTTTTTTTACACAAAGTCTCTGAAGTTTTAAAAACGATTAAAGAAGTGATTATTGTGTCCAAATGATGTTGGAACCAAAAAGAAATAAAAAGTTAGATTTCCTCACTATAGTGTTACATCTAATACTAAAGCATGTCACAGCTACAGGGGGTGTACAAACTTATGCTCAGTCCAGGCTTCAGGTTTCAGCCACTGGAACACGATGATGAGTAAAATAAGTGTTGTGATGCAGGTTTACTGAGTGCAGCTGGAGATGAGATGGTCACACTGCAGAAAGTGGAAGGAACCACTATAACTCTCCATACTGGGATTACTGGAATTCAGAGTGATGCTCATATAGTTTGGTTTAATGGACCTGAGAAAGCAGAGAAAAAGATATTGAACAGTCAGATGTTTAAAGGAGAAACTGTTACAGAAATCAGTGAGAGATTTAAAGAGAGACTGCAGCTGGACAGAAGCAGTGGAGCTTTAACCATCAGGAACATCAGCAGGAACCATTCTGGAGTTTATTTATTACAAGTCATCACTGAAGATCTCTCATCTAGGACTTTCAGAGTCAGTGTTTATGGTGAGTGTTTCATGTCTCCTTCTTGTCCATGTTCAGACCTCAAACTTCATGACTATTTAATGTGTTTGTGTTTCTTAGCTCCAGTATCAACTCCAGTAATAAATCTAAAAGGAAAAAGAAGTGGGTTCTCCACAGAGTCGTGTTCCCTCTTGTGCTCTGTGGAGAATGGAGAAGATGTGAAATTATCCTGGTACAGAGAGAATGAGAGAATCTCCATCACCAATAACACAGATCTCAGTGTTCCCCTCAATCTCCCACTTCAAATACAACACCATGAGAAGAACACGTATATCTGTGTGTCTGCAAACCCTGTCAGCAATAAAACTACTTCTCTCAGCATCACACAGCTCTGTGTTCACAACTCAGGTACATCAGAGAGATGAAACTCATCATTTAAATATTCATGCTGGAGTGATCTGATTGGTCAATAAATATTGTAGATAATTTAATATACATTATAACATTATAATATTTACAGGACAATCAGAGCGTTCTCATTCACTGCTTCCTGTCCTGATATCTGCTGGAGTTTTACTGCTTGTCATAATAACAGGAGGATTTTTGTGGATTTGGAAACACAACAAGGTAAGAGACGATTCTTCTCTCCGTTCTTGTGTTTAATGAAGATTTCAGGTTTGTCGTTTATTAAAATAAACCTGTAATGATTTTTCTGTCTTTAGTGTGTAAATAAACTGGAGGAACTGATTTACACTGAGGTGAAAATTACAGCTCACAGTGCAGAGAGAAGTCAAAAGGTAAAGATCTACAGAATAAAAAGAGATGGAAAAGATCATGATGTGAAATGCATTAGTGTTTTAGTGATAAAGAAAAGCACATTTGTTTTACAGGAGTAATAAAATCTCACCCTGATTCAGATCCTGACATTTTACTGTTGTGTCTTACAGGAAGAACATTCCAGAAGAACGGACCATCCAGAGCAGGATACCTTCATTCTCTATTCAGTGATGAGACTCTAGAAATGTTTTATTAAAATGACATTAAAATTACATCCGTTTCTTCACATTTCTTTTATCATGATTTTAGGTCATTTGTAAACAAATAATTGATATATAATGCATTTATATGTTTGAAATCTTTTGATAAATAAATCATTTCTAGAGTCTGTAGACTGATTCCTGTATAAACTTGTATTTTTAGTGTTTGTTACGTCACACACTACTATACACGTAAATATGACATATAAAAATATATATTTGCCCCACTAGATGTCGCCAGAGAGTTCAAGAGTCCCTCGTTATGTTCTATTGTTTCCACCTGTGTTTAATCAGTCGTGAATGTATTTAAATTTTCCTTTTGTTTCACCCTGTTTGTTCTTGATCCTTGTTCTGTTTGGTGGTTTGTGGTACAACACGTCTTTTAAAGGCTTCTGTGCTATCGTCAGTCTGGCTTTTCTGCTTGATGTCTGAGTTTTTCTTCATCACTCTCTTCTGTCTTGTTCACTGGGGATCCAAATCTGTATCATGCAATTAAACTGAAGTTCTGTTTCACTGCACAGAATTAAAACATTGTCCATTGCTGTTCTGATATAATAACTCAGAGTCACTATTTGAGCTGCAGGACGTATAAGGAAATGCAGCCTGATGCACACTGAATCCTGAAATCTACAGAATTGAAGACTGAGATGAATAGAATGAACGTGACAGTGACAGCTGTCCTACCTGGTGTAGAGGTTTGTGGTTTAGTTCTCAGTGTTCCGTTCTCAGTCTCACACACAGTGAACGGGAAGTGGTGATGACTGACGAGGCTGCAAAATCATCAACTTTATATATTTACACAAGCCCTGTGCACATCTTATAATCATCACTCAATAACTCAAACTAATGACTGATGTGAAAATAAACAGCAACAATAAATCTGCAGAAGCAGATCAAACTTCATGATTTTCCCCAGAAAATATTGTACCTTGTTCCCTCCTCAATAAAGTCATATTAACATCAACTCAGTCCAGTTCAGTCTTTAGGATTCAGATCTTCTGTAATTCCTACAACAGACTGGAGCTAAAGATAAAAAATAAACACAAATTCACGTACAAATGCACACATCTCTATATTCACACCTACATTCACAACAAAAGATTAAACCATCACATCTGTTTATTCAGAATTGAGATGAAAATGACTTTAAAGCTTCTGTTCAGAAGCTTCATATTAAAAGTCCATCTAGACTGGTGTGAGGGAAGCGTGTGGTGAGACTGAACACACTGAGACAGGACTTCCACCCAGCGCTCTGATGAACGTGGGACAGTAAAGACGCTAAGCTAACAGTAAGGGAAGGTTGTGTGTGTACACCAGCGACGTATCTGCACTGAACACGACATTCTTCACTGAGAAGAACATCGAGGAGAACTGAAAGAACATGGAGGTGATGATTTTATCAGAAATCAGGACTCTCAGGACTTTTCTTCTCCTGCTGTGCTGTAAGTTTGTCTTTCCTTCACTACAGGAGAAAACTGAGCTGAAGTATAAAGATTTTTAGGAAATGAATGATCGTGTGAGAACATTTTAAACTGAATAATAATAATAATGTGTTAGAGAATCGATCAGATTCCCAAAAGTGTTAAAAACTGTATATAATGTGAGTGAAATGATGAAGCTGAAGTTGTGATGCAGGTTTACTGAATGCAGCTGGAGATGAGATGGTCACACTGCAGGAAGTGGAAGGAACCACTATAACTCTCCATACTGGGATTACTGGAATTCAGACTGATGCTCATATTGTTTGGTTTTATGGACCTGAGAAAGCAGAAGAAAAGATATTGAACAGTCAGATGTTTAAAGGAGAAACTGTTACAGAAATCAGTGAGAGATTTAAAGAGAGACTGCAGCTGGACAGAATCAGTGGAGCTTTAACCATCAGGAACATCAGCAGGAACCATTCTGGAGTTTATTTATTACACATCATCACTGGACGTCTCTCATCTAGGACTTTCAGAGTCAGTGTTTATGGTGAGTACATTTGAAACGTTCTCAATAGTTCTCCTGTGTCATTTTGAACACTATGTCCATCATCTTTCACCCACTGAAGGATCAAGTGGAACGTAATGTGGAGGAACTGCAGAGCAGACAATGATAAAGAATTGTTCAGGAATAAAATCATGTGATTTGTAGATGTTCTATGGTCAGATCTATTTGATAGAAACAAATTACTTTCAGAACAAACATTATCCAGAATACAGTAATGCGTTGGTGTGGACAGGAAGGAGATATGAAACACACTGAACGCTGAAAGTTCTAGATGAGAGATGTCCAGTGATGATGTGTAATAAATAAACTCCAGAATGGTTCCTGCTGATGTTCCTGATGGTTAAAGCTCCACTGGTTCTGTTCAGCTGCAGTTTCTCTTTAAATCTCTCACTGATTTCTGTAACAGTTTCTCCTTTAAACATCTGACTGTTCAATATCTTTTTTCTCTCTTTTCTCAAGTCCATAAAAGCACAAGATCTGATAAGTTCTCTAAAACAGTTATTATGTACTACATACCAGCTGTATATGAGGTATCATCAAAAAGTTTGGAGACTCGCTCTGTTTATGAGAAAATACTTCATTTATTTATGTTCCCACACTGTCATCTTCAAAATACTCCCCTTAAACAGCAGTACAGCGACAATACAGTGTTCTTCTGGAACCTGTCCTGGAAGTCTTTTTTTTCAAAGCGTGTCAAGCACCTTCTGCTAGTCACGCTGGATCTCCACAATGACCTTTGAGCTGGATCTCCATTTTCAAGAAGAGGGTGAAGTCCGCAGGAGCCAAATCTTGGGAGTACAGTGTGTGTGCTGAAGTGAGATTTGACATTTTCGGGGGTTGAGCTCGTTGCTCAACCCCTCGTTGGTCGAGCTTCCAGTGATGTTCAAAACACCTTAAACGACTCATTGCAGTGTCGCAGTACGTAAAACATACACGTGGGTCAGAAAAGCACCAATTACACCATTAGCCTCTAAACTTTTTGATACCACCTCATTGTGTAGTGACACAGAGGCCATCATGTGTACAGTAACGTCAGCATGTTCACCTCCTTTGATTGGATGGTCAGAGAGCATCACCAGTCAGAGCTCACAGACCGCATCTGTAACAAACTTCACAAGTGGTGTCCCAATGATTGGATTAAGAGGTCAAGTCAAGGTTATTTATGGTGCGTTTTTCACAACAGACATTGTTTGAAATCAGAATTTGACAGAATTTAACAGTTAGGGTAAAGAGGTGGATTGATTCAGGCAGGACACCACTGAAGGTCATAGTGGTGAAATGTACGACCCGTCACGGCTCTAAACAGACACAAAATGTTCAAAGAGAATAGAAAATAGTGAGAGTTGTCCTAGTTTGGTGAAGAGGTTTGTGGTTTGGTTCTCAGTGTTCAGCTCTCAGTCTCTCACACACAGTAAAGGGGAAGTGGTGATGGCCGACCATCAACAACTTTCTTGTTTGTTTTTTTACACAAACTCTGTGAAGTTTTAAAATAATTAAAGAAGTGATTATTGTGTCCAAATTAAACTAAATGATGTTGGAACCAAAAAGAAATAAAAAGTTAGATTTCCTCAACCCTCACTATAGTGTTACATCTAATACTAAAGCATGTCATGGCTACAGGGGTGTACAAACATATGCTCAGTCCAGGCTTGGTTTCAGCCACTGGAACATGATGATGAGTGAAATAATTGTTGTGATGCAGGTTTACTGAGTGCAGCTGGAGATGAGATGGTCACACTGCAGGAAGTGGAAGGAACCACTATAACTCTCCATACTGGGATTACTGGAATTCAGACTGATGCTCATATTGTTTGGTTTTATGGACCTGAGAAAGCAGAGAAAAGATATTGAACAGTCAGATGTTTAAAGGAGAAACTGTTACAGAAATCAGTGAGAGATTTAAAGAGAGTCTGCAGCTGAACAGAACCAGTGGAGCTTTAACCATCAGGAACATCATCAGGAACCATTCTGAGTTTATTTATTACACATCATCACTGGACGTCTCTCATCTAGGACTTTCAGAGTCAGTGTTTATGGTGAGTACATTTGAAACGTTCTCAATAGTTCTCCCGTGTCATTTTCGAACACTATGTCCATCATCATTCACCCACTGAAGGATCAAGTGGAACGTAATGTGGAGGAACTGCAGAGCAGACAATGATAAAGAATTGTTCAGGAATAAAATCATGTGATTTGTAGATGTTCTATGGTCAGATCTATTTGATAGAAACAAATTACTTTCAGAACAAACATTATCCAGAATACAGTAATGCGTTGGTGTGGACAGGAAGGAGATATGAAACACACTGAACGCTGAAAGTTCTAGATGAGAGATGTCCTAGTTTGGTGAAGAGGTTTGTGGTTTGGTTCTCAGTGTTCAGCTCTCAGTCTCTCACACAGTAAAGGGGAAGTGGTGATGGCCGACCATCAACAACTTTCTTGTTTGTTTTTTTACACAAACTCTGTGAAGTTTTAAAATAATTAAAGAAGTGATTATTGTGTCCAAATTAAACTAAATGATGTTGGAACCAAAAAGAAATAAAAAGTTAGATTTCCTCAACCCTCACTATAGTGTTACATCTAATACTAAAGCATGTCATGGCTACAGGGGGTGTACAAACATATGCTCAGTCCAGGCTTAAGGTTTCAGCCACTGGAACATGATGATGAGTGAAATAATTGTTGTGATGCAGGTTTACTGAGTGCAGCTGGAGATGAGATGGTCACACTGCAGGAAGTGGAAAGAACCACTATAACTCTCCATACTGGGATTACTGGAATTCAGAGTGATGCTCATATAGATTGGTTTTATGGACCTGAGAAATGAAATAAAAATATATTGATCAGTTTAATGGAGAAACTGTTACAGAAATCAGTGAGAGATTTAAAGAGAGTCTGCAGCTGAACAGAACCAGTGGAGCTTTAACCATCAGGAACATCAGCAGGAACCATTCTGGAGTTTATTTATTACAAGTCATCACTGAAGATCTCTCATCTAGAACTTTCAGAGTCAGTGTTTATGGTGAGTACATTTGAAACGTTCTTAACACAGTTTAAAGATATTTATCCTCGGTTTGTTCTTCACGGTGCTCCTGTGTCCTTTTTTACATACTGAAGGATCAAGTGAAACATAATCTGGCAGTCAGATCTATTTGATTGTGTAATAATACTTCTGACCAACCAGAATCCAATGGTGCTTTGTATATGATCTTCCTGATGCACATGCTCTGATCTGATTTTATGGTTTGAGTTTAAACATGAACATGAGAGACCTTCAGTGATGACTTGCGATAAATAATCTCCAGAATGGTTCCTGCTGATGTTCCTGATTGTTGAAGCTTCACTGCTTCTGTTCAGCTGCAGTCTCTCTTTAAATCACTGATTTCTGTAACAGTTTCTCCTTTAAACATCTGACTGTTCAATATCTTTTTCTCTGCTTTCTCAGCTCCATAAAACCAATAAATCTGATGTGTTCCATACTATTACATACTACAATCTCAATTCCAATTAAATTAGGACACTGTGTAAAATAAAAACAGAATACAATATTTCGTAAATCTTATAAATCAATTTTCTATTCACAATAAAAAAAATCATAAATTATACAATTATAAGGAAAGAAATGTCATTTTGAATTTGAGGGCTGCAACACGTTTTAGAAAAGTTGGGAGAGGGCGATGTTTCCCACTGAGTAGCATCATGTCTTCTGTTCCTATTCATCTGGGAACTGAGGAGACGAGTTGCTTAGGTTTTGGAAAGGAATATTTCCCCATATGTGTCTGATACAGGATTCTAGCTGCTCAACAGTTCTGGGTTTCCTTTGTTGTATTTTGTTTGTTTTATGATGCACTAAATGTTTTAAAATACAAAGTCTTGATATTGTTATAGATGCTGTAAGCAGTTAACATTGACTTGTTTAAATATAAAAGGTCTTCCATTATAAAGATTTTTCCTGGATGGAAGCATTTTTTACTCTAAAACCTGTCACTAGCGTTCAGCATTGAGCCTTTCCAAATGTGTAAGCTGCCCATTCCACAGTGGTAAAAACGAGCCTGATGGTCCCTCTCCTCTTTAGTCTGGAGGACGTGGCGTCTATGGTTTCCAAAAAGAAAGAGAAATTTCAGTTAGTCTGACCACAGAGCAGTTTATCACTTTGCCTCAGTACATTTTAAATGAGCTTTGGCCCAGAGAGAGTAGCAGCGTTTCTGGATCATGTTCACGCATGACTACTTCTTTACATTTTAGAGCTTTAACCTGCATTTGTAGATGAAATAGCAAACTGTGTTCACAAACACTGATTGATACATAATTTGTAGAGTCATTCACAGAGTGGTGAAGCTCTGACCATATTTACTTCTGAGAGTCTCTGCCTCTATACAATATTTATACCTAATCATCTTACTGACCTGCTGTCAATTAACCTCATTAGTTGCAAAATATGATGCAGGTTTACTGAGTGCAGCTGGAGATGAGATGGTCACACTGCAGGAAGTGGAAGGAACCACTATAACTCTCCATACTGGGATTACTGGAATTCAGAGTGATGCTCAGATTCAGTGGTTTTATGGACCTGAGAAAGCAGAGAAAAAGATATTGATCAGTCAGATGTTTAAAGGAGAAACTGTTACAGAAATCAGTGAGAGATTTAAAGAGAAACTGCAGCTGGATAGAAGCAGTGGAGCTTTAACCATCAGGAACATCAGCAGGAACCATTCTGGAGTTTATTTATTACACGTCATCACTGAAGATCTCTACTCTAGGACTTTCAGAGTCAGTGTTTATGGTGAGTGTTTAATGTCTCCTCCTTGTACATGTTTTGTCTCAATACTTAATGACTAATGGAATGTATGTTTGTGTTTTTTAGCTCCAGTATCAACTCCAGTAATAAATCTAAGAGGAAAAAGTAGTGGGTTCTCCACAGAGTCGTGTTCCCTCTTGTGTTCTGTGGAGAATGGAGAAGATGTGAATTTATCCTGGTACAGAGAGAATGAGAGAATCTCCATCACCAATAACACAGATCTCAGTGTTCCCCTCAATCTCCCACTTCAAATACAACACCATGAGAAGAACACGTATATCTGTGTGTCTGCAAACCCTGTCAGCAATAAAACTACTTCTCTCAGCATCACACAGCTCTGTGTTCACAACTCAGGTACATCAGAGCATTTAAATATTCATGCTGGAGTGATCTGATTGGTCAATAAATATTGTAGATAATTTAATATACATTATAACATTATAATATTTACAGGAGAATCAGATGGTCCTCATTCACTGCTTCCTGTCCTGATATCTGCTGGAGTTTTACTGCTTGTCATAATAACAGGAGGAGTTTTGTGGATTTGGAAACACAACAAGGTAAAAGACGATTCTTCTCTCCGTTCTTGTGTTTAATGAAGATTTCAGGTTTGTCGTTTATTAAAATAAACCTGTAATGATTTTTCTGTCTTTAGTGTGTAAATAAACTGGAGGAAGTGATTTACACTGAGGTGAAAATTACAGCTCACAGTGCAGAGAGAAGACAAAAGGTAAAGATTGAAATAAATGAAAGTTTTAGAAATTATCCTGACATTTTACTGTTGTGTCTTACAGAAAGAACATTCCAGAAGAACAGACCATCCAGAGCTGGATACCTTTGTTCTTTATTCAGTGATGAAGATTGCATAATGTCAAATAAAACATACATTTTATTGTAAATATTTTAAATAATTTGGTCATAAATGCGTTGAAAGTTTAATAGAATTTGTAGAACATGTACGTTATGTTTAATAGCCTGTAATTTCCATCCTTTAAGAGATTTCTGTAATAAATTGTTTTGCTGGTGTTTAAACTTCTGCTCACTATTGTCTTTCAAAAACTTATGTTTAGCAAAATATAACGTGGGGAAAATGGCAGACTAATGAATAATATACTGAATGACATAAACACATGTGAAGCCACTTTCAACTATTTAGTTTTCTTTATCTGTTTATTTTACTATACAATAAAAAACTGACAGTTATTGTAAGATTGAGTGTCTTCAGTCACATCCATGCCAATTTCAAGCTTTATAGCAATGCACACTTCGACCACAAGGGGGAAGCAGAACTCAATTTAAACTATGAACTTTTCCTGGCGGATTGAACCATTTGCAAAACGCAAAAGAAAAAAAGCATAACGATTAATATATTTGTGTGCGTGAATATTAATTAATTATTCCTAATAATCTATTCTCTTTATTTCATTTTTTTTCTCTCAGTTGTGCTGTTTCCCATAGTGTATGTTTATCAGATTTCAGCCATCACATGTCGTCAGGGCCAAACTAATCTGGGAAAGCGTGACAAAAGCTTGCAATTATCGCAAGCGAGAGATATCTAACTTAATATTAATATTTAGGTGTAGAAGCAGTATCTCCCACACATCTAGCAGTAGCACAACATCTCTGGATTAGAAGAACATTGGAGCCTTGTTCTCACTCTGAGCCCTTTATACAGTATTACACCCTACACAGTGCACAATGAGTGATAAGACATTTACATGCCTCATGGAGTACGAGATGATTACTCATGCACACTGCCAAGAACACATTTACATCCATCACACACACACACAAACACACACACACACACACACACTTATCAGATATATAGAAACCTAAAACAAACAAAACAGATCAGTGTGTTGGTGTTTTATGTTCCGTAGAAACCCTTGTTGGCGATAGAGACATAAACTCTCTTTTTGTCATTTAAAACCTTCACAGGATGTAAATCAGAACCAAATGAGGTGCTGTATTTTACCTTCCACACCACTACAGTGCTATTGTTCTCCTCTTTTACATGCTGAGCAATAACCTGGCTCGCTCTCTCAAACCAGCCGAGGAGTGTAGAGCGTAGATCAGAAGTGAGACAGGGACGAAAAGGAGAGAGAAAAAAAGAGGAAGTAAAAGAAGGGAACACACAGAAATGGAGAAAATACTTCTCAGCAGAAAGTGTGAGCTCCGTCTCTGAACCATCGCACTCGTATAACTGTAACCACGAAGCAGGAAGACGTCGGGTCGCTTTTTCACACCCAGAAAACCGTCTTGCCAACTTTCTCCACCGCATCAGTTTCAGATCAGAACGTCAATGTCATCAAGAATTTCAGAATCGTCCATGAGGTGATAAAAAGTTTAAAAGCTCCGTTTACAAGAAAGCACATTATCTTTGTTTACAAACTACGACCTTCAAAATGCACAGCAGTACAGCACTCGCAGCGTTTCTGACACGTGTCCTGGAAGTCTTCTTTACGATACGTGTCGAGCATCTTATGCGATTCGAGCTGGAACTCGGCAACAGTGTCAAAACACGGAGCCGAATTTTAATCTTCAGGAAGAGTGTCTTATATAGTTCGGTGCTCCCTGTGACTGTGCGTGCAACCTTGTGCTGCCATCTGTTGGTGTTACAAAACTAGTTTGGAAATGTTTTGATGCCACGTGGAAGCAGTGTAGATCATAAAATACACCAGATGGATTTATCAGTGCTGAACTTTTCTTTCATGTTGACTGAATGACCAGAAATCAAACACAATTATTTATTAGTTAAAATTTTTTATTACAGTTTTCAAAGTGGCTTCTGCACCACGACTTCACGTCACGCCGGCTGATTGCTTCATGACGAGCGACACGGTTTATACGCTAATGTTAACGCTAATGCCGTTATATTGCACTTTTACAGCATTTTAACAAGAAAACTAAATGAAAAGATGAAATCAAAGGCAAAACATTTATTTAGTTTTTTTTACTTTTTTTTTTTTTTAGTATTCACATTCTACATACAAAATACAGCCATATGTAAACACACACACACACACACACACACACACACACACACACACACACACACACACACACACACACACACACACACACACACACTATACAGCAGCCTCACTGTAGTGAAAGGCAAACATTTCTAGCACATAAAAAAAAAATAAAAGCTCCCGTTTTAATAAAAAATCAAATGAAACCAGGATTAAAGAGTTTTCTTCTTCAGGATCAGCGGCCCGACGTTGTCTCCAGTCAGCTCGTTGTGCTTTATGTGCGATTTGTCACAAACAGGAAACTGAAAAAGACAAATTTGGTGTGAAAATAAATGTAATATGCAATAACGTGATAATAGACGTGAAACTTGACTCTATAAGAAGAGGAAACTGAAACGAACAGGATGCTGCGATATGCAAATCAGCACTTTTTTAAATAAACTTCCTCATTAACCATCAAACGTATTCACATTAAACAACATGAAATAGGGTTAAATATTAAAATGCACTTAAACAGATATTTCCCATGACGGGGTGCCGAAACTTTTGCATTTGACATTTCTGCATGTTGAAACCAAAACAGTCATGATATCTGAAATAAACTGCAGTGCCAAAAGTATTGGGACACCGACTTTCCCAGCCATATGTGTTTCTTGAAGGAAAAAAAATAAAAATTGTGCACAGATGTGTAGGATGTCTTTGGATGCAGGAGCATGAACTTTTCCCTTCATGAAGATCTGCTTTACATGAGTTGGAATTGTGTGGATGAAGATCTGCTACAGAGCTCCAACCCTATTGGGATGAATGTGAACACTGCAGCCGAGGCCTCCTCACCTTCTCACCTTCATCAGTACCTGACTTCACTAACACCCAGGGGGTAAATACATTTACACAAATCTCCACAAGATCTAGTGGAACATCTTCCTAGACGTCTGAAGCTTATTATAGGAGGAATTTGAGGCTAAATGCGGATTGTTGAAAAAAACTAACAAAAAAGCACAAATCCAGCATCTAATAATTTGCATATGCAAAGTGATTGGTGCAAAAATTGATTTTGTGACAATAGTCTGTGTTTGTAACGTAGCTCCGCCCCCTGATTCCAATTCATTGTAGATTCAAAATGAAAACAAACGAACAAACAAATAAATAAGTGACTCAAAAACATGCAAAAATGATTTATAAAATACGTTCATAAATGTTGGCACCCCTGGAAAATACGAGCAAAAAAAGCTTTTAAAAATTGTCTATTGTTTAACCGTTGGATCATTTGTTCAAAATTTTCACGAAATGTTCTCTTGATTTTTATTTACTTTAATGGCACCTCGATGAATTCATCTAACCGAATATTATCTTTTTAATATTTCCTGTTTTTTAAGCACACGTGGTCAAATAGGAACAGGAATGTAAGCACGATTTCCTATTTCACAGGGGAATAAATATGAAGTGACACACAGACCAGATTCCCTCCATCATGTGGTTTCTCTCACCGTTTTGGATCTCCAGCAGCGACAGTAGCAGACGTTGGTGCTCCGCAGGTCTTCGATGTCGATCTCGTTCACCACTTTGGGGTTCTCCTTCTGGATCTTCAAGTTGATAAGACAGTCCCTCTGCTTCTTCTTCTTGGGCAGAAAAGGCCTGATGGTCAGGTAACCAAGCAGAGCCAGGATCCCGAGCAGGGGGAGGAGGCGGAGCCACTCTGAAACTGAAAACACACACACACCATGATCAAGTGAATAAAAACCTCCTCGTTCAAATACACACACACACACACACACACACACACACACACACAGAAAGCACAAGCACTGCCCACGTACCCTGAAGTACCACCATCATCACACATACCAATATGTGCATTTGCATACTGGAACGTGATTGGATCTTATATTTAATGATGTCATGAATATTAACTAGACTTTTGCATGTTGAATTTTTTTTTGCTTACACATCACAGAAACACAGCTCATCGCTGCAGGGTCGTATAATGCAAATCGATGCGACACACACACACACACACACACACACACACACACACACACACACCGAGTCCAGACCACCCTTCTGGGCCCTAAACACTTTTCCGTGCTGCTGTAAATTTATGCACTTTCTCTCAGGTCAGGGGATTAAATCATTATTTCCGAGTCATCAACACATTATAGAGTTTAATAAATGTTTATTACATCTTTAATATAAATGCAGCGATGTGGAGGAAAAGATGCGCATGCGTGTGACACGAGCCTCATTTGCATTTCATTATAATAATTAGGGAAAATATAAAATACAGGATTTTATTGTTTTTAATGAAATGAATAAAAATGTGCAGAGAAGTTTTACAGAAGTGAAAACACACACACACACACACACACACACACACACACACACACACACACACACTAACTCTGACCTGTGAGTCTCGCGAATCCTCCTACAGACTCCGGAAGCGGTAACTTCTTCAGATACGCCGGAAGCTGCACTTTAATGATCTTGGAAATCGTGTCTAACACCATCGTGTACGATTTTTATTTCAATGTATTTAGTTTTATTTGATTTTCTTCCTCGCCCGCTCTTCAGTCCAGTTTTCAAAAGTTCACACCGAAGCCCAGACGCTTCCGGACTCGCTCTACGTCATGACGTCACTTCCGACGCCGCGCGTTACCAATCAGCTTACACAGAGCTGGGACGTTCTGATTGGCTGTTCTGATCCGGTTGCCAGGTACTCACAAAATCATTTCTATTTTATATATATTCTTCTTTTAAAAAACACTATTTTAATCTGTGCGATAAAATCTCTATACCTTAATTAAAAACAACACGAAGGCAGTTATATATTTAATAACATATTTTTTGTTGTTTTGGGACATTAAACAAATTAATACGCATTTAGCTTTTTTTTTTGTAATTATGTGTTTATATTTTCCACCAAATAAAAATACGTTCATAATAAAATGAAAAACTTCTTGTTTTACATGTTGTTACTTCGAAGCGGATTGAACTTGACAGTGTACTTAAAAGATACCTGGCAACCCGGGATTAATTTTCAATTTTTGAACAGTTTTTTTCTTCTATTGTTCTGCAGGAAATTATAAACAGGAACAAACAAACAAATAAATAAATAGATAAACAAACAACAATAATACAAT